>NW_005054513.1:324903-411320 GCF_000277835.1 Geospiza fortis
GGCTCGGTGGGCATGGGCTGCCCAGCCAAGCTCAATTCACTACAAGGCAGGATCAAGATAACTCATGGAGGAAAAATCATGGGAAAATAGATGGATTAGGCAATCAAAGGAACTGTCTGTGAGTAAATGCTTGCTGGTTAACTCACTCTTGTGGCTATGTCGTGTGCCTGGTCAGTGCAGTCTGTGCTATCCTGGCATTAAACTCTATTTCTAAGAATTTTCCTGAGTGAGAGGCTTTCTATTCTGTGTGTACTGTCTGGCAGTGTGGGTGCCACTGACTGGAGCTGGGCTGTGGATCACAGCATCCCAGATGTGTATGATGCCCGCAACTGGAATGGCCAGAGCTGTGTCTCTGTGTTTACCAGTCAATATCAAGCCAGGATAGCTGGGGCAAACGGCAAGTGGCTTAGGAGACAGCTGTGTGTGTCCCTGGGAAAGAGATGAAGCATGGAGGAATGAGATACTAAATGGAAAAAGAGTTCCAGGCTGTCTCCAGAGGGGTGGTGGAGTCTAGGGGTTGATGAAATCATGTAGGTGTGCCTCTCTGTGCAGGAAGAAACCAGAGACAAGAGAATTCAGAGCCAGTCACTGTGAGCACTGAGTCTGAGCTGAGTTATGGGAGGAATCCTCACTGTGTCTGTGTCTGTGTCTGTGTGTGTGTATTTGCAAACAGTGTCTGCACCAGCAGCCAGAGCTGGTCTGCAGCACTCTGGAGGCTTTTATGTTCTGCTGACACCTCTTAGGAGTACTAAGGATACTGTATGGACCACACACCCAAGTCCAGCTGCAGGAGGAAGCCCTGTTATACATATGAATATATTTCCATCTAAATAAACTTCATCCTGATCAGATGGAGAAAGGATGAGGACATTGGTGCAGTTTGTGCTTGTACCAAGTGCTGTGTATTTCCTCTCTGGTCATCTTTGTGACCAGCCACGTGTGTTTTAAGTGTGTGCCAGGGAGAAACTCTCTATCTGGAATTGAAATTCTCTCTGAAATTTCCTCCTTCCAAGCAACCCATATTCAAACATCACCAGTGAGGATATGTTACTCAGCAGTCTGGAAATCTAAGAAGGAGTCTCTCTCCAGCTCCCTTCTGCTGCAGATATGCCACCATAAGGGAAATTAATTTTGAAAGTCATCACAAGTACATAATATGGGTACACAAATATGTAGCCTGCTTGTTAAACACTCCTGAGAGACACCTGCATTTTGACTGTCATTATGATGCTGTGTTCTGCAGGATCTGGTCTTTCAATAGTGCCTGTACACTTCTGCTGACATGCTAACTGAAAGAAAAGTTCTTGGAAAAAAATCCTTGCACATTTTTTGTGTCACCTTTAAGGATATGCTGAGAATAGAACTGTATGGGCAAGTAATTTTTCAGTTTGGACTGTGAAAATATTGAAAAATCTTGAAATGCCACCAGGGGGATAGTATAGTCTTAGGGGAAGGGCTGCAAACCAAACATTTCCAGCATTCTGTCATGAAAGGCAAAATTAATTACATTTGCATTACATTTCTAATTTTGATTCAGCTTATTATATCAAAATTCTGTTACAGTCAATATGTAACAGACCATGGGTGTAGAATCAAGAATATATTGCTAACACAACTAAAGTCTTATTACTTCCAAAATCCAAAGTATCTGAATACAGAAAAGCCTAAGTAATAGTACAGCTTAAATGTTATACAAAAAAAAAAAACCCCAACAAACAGCCTTCAACCTACAACTTACCCTGCATGTTGGAGTTACTCCTTCAGTGCCCCTTTGGTTTTTAGAGTCAACACTGAAATCCTGTGCAAGGATGTGGGCTAGGACACAGTGGAGGCAAGTCGCCAGTGCACTGAGGTCTTCACTAAAAGGAGCTGATGCTGGTGGTGGGCTCACTTCCTTCTCAGTTCTGGAGGGTGTCTTGGATTTATTTTCAAATGTTTTCCCATCCTCACCTGCTTACTTCCCTCTGCTCCCAAGGGAGAGAAGAAAGCTGCCAATAGAGATTCCCAAATTCCTGGGGGTCGTTTGTCCAGCTAGGACTGCCCGGGGCCGCCAGTCCCTTCCCACTGGGACTCACCACAGCCTGACAGCTGCCCCTGGCAGTGGCAAAATCATATTTGCAGGTCTATTAACTGCTCTGGCTTTAGGTTATAAGCTGGTTTGAAGCATAAATTGTTTTGTATATCACCTTTAAACTAATTTATATCAAAGTTCATCCAGCATTGAAATGTATTTGCATCGTTCACCTGTATGTGGCTTTAAAAGATTTTAAATCCTCTCAGAATAGCAAACCTATTTATATAAAAATTGTTTAGCCCTCTTTATGGGTGTAAAATGACATAAAAAAGACTGCAATGGTGTTGTAGTTCCTAGAAATTATTTTTGTTTGGGTATTGTGTCTTGAACTGCTAATAAATTAGCTGCCCATTGTTCTGTGATGATAATAGTTCAAGTCAGCTCAGGTTATGTTTACAGGCACCTAAAACAATACCAGGGAGACAAAGAGAGCCACATTGATTTGGCATTAGAACATGGGCCAAGTATACAAAAAACAGCTGCAAGACTTAAACTCTTTTCTAACAGTGAGCATAAAATTTAAAGGGTCAGTAGTTGTGGGTTTTTATGTGCACATCACCTGATATAAACCTACTTATCATGTCAAATTTTAACATCATCTGTTATTAATTGTATTGTCAGAACTATGGAACATAAGTACAGCTAATGCTTCAAATTTGTAATTTTAGGGAAAATCTGAAGTCTGATATATGTAAAAAGAAACACAGGGAACAATTACACAGCAAGTAAAATTCCTAGAAATATTACCGGTTTAATATATTTGCATTAAAAATATGTTTTCATAATTTTAAAATTAAGAAAGAAAGACCTTCGTCAGCAGCGCAGAGAGGCATTTGATTTGGCAGGAGACAAATGGACATGAGCATTCTAGCTCTTACTGATCCAAGACAAAGATTTCTGGCTGCAGGCAGAGCAGTCCATTGGTAATTTCACACCATGCTGTGTTTACACATAAATTTCTAGCTTTGCCTCCTTTGACTGTTTTATGAGAATTCTTCCATGTTCTAGTTCACAAATATACATCAAACCAATACACTGAAAAGAGACAGACTACGCAAACTGATTCTGATATTGCCTTTTATTACTCCAAAGAACAGACACAAATCGTGCAAACACAGGGACTCTTGAAGCTTCCACCATCAGCCAGATGGCTGCATTGCTATTATTCACTCATCTCTCCTAAAAGCACATGCAGTCTCAGAGGCTCAAAGATTCAATCATTATTCAGGAAATTGTGAATGTCTTGTGGGTTCTTGAGGTTTCTTTGCAGCCTCCCCAAAATAGGTTTAAACATAACACAGGCTTATGTTGAATCTAAGTTGGAAATTAAATACTGCAATAGTAATAGGAAAAATATTTGGGCCATCTGAAATGAACTGAAAGTATTTCTCTTACTGAACTAGATTACATGCTTGTCATGTTAGAGGATGAACACACATCTGTGTCAAGGATGTTTTCTCCATTCAAAACTAAATAAATGTATTTTGAAGAAAGATGCACTACTACGTGCTATAAAAATTATTTCTAAGGGGGGAAAAAAGGCAATTAAAATCATCAATTGCAACATCATACTTTGTACATCTGGTAGGAAGATGCATTCTGGACTGATAGACTGGCCTGGACTGGATTTATTTCATTTTGGTTTTCTCTGCCTCTGAACCTCTTTCTGAAGAACATTTGCCAACATCTGTCTCTGCATTCAGGCCCCTGTTTTCCCCAGCAGTTGTGAGGAGACAGGTTCACACACACAGATTACAGGAGTGGCAGCAGCTCTAACACAGAACTCGCCCAGGATGATGCTGTGAGAACCCAAATTTATTCAACAGCTCCACCACGTGGTTCTGCAGCACCAGGCCTGAAACTCACCCGTAAAAATGATTGAATGGCTAAAAACCACGTTTGTATTTTGAAACTGATGTCTTACTAACAGAGGAATCGAAGCTACTGCATGTGAGTTGTTAATTTTAAAGGAAAAGTCATGCCAGTGTCTACACAGCAATATGTTGGCTGTTATAAATTTTCAGTAATTACTCACCCATCTTGAAGACTTAGTAATCCTGAACTTCCAATAAACAATATATCTTTTTAAAGGTTTGAGGACATTACAGAGAAGGGTTCATAAAATACTCTGAAAAAGTTTTAGGAATAAATTTACCATTACCAGCCTGTTAGCTCTGTGTCACATTTTCTGGTTAAAATTATATAGGAGAACAATAAGAGTAATGCTTTTCTCAAACAATGGCCCCTACTTCAGTAAGGTTATTAAGAAGTGCCTTTTTTCAAGTCACAGTATATTTTTGGTACTGCTTTAAATTGCTTTTTTTTAACCGCCTAAGATGACAACCACAAGAAAATATTAAGTACATACAGCAAATATTAAGTACATATCTGTAGGGGGATAGAATATAAGAAAATAAAGACAGTGTAGAGAGTAATCTTGCCCCTAAGGAGTTGCAGCTGGGCCAATTAGCAAAGATTAGGAACAAGCCTGACTTTACCAGGCCACAGCTGTAAGCAATGAGAAGCAGAGTGCTATAAAAGAGTGGGCTGGCTGCTTGAGAAGGGAACTGGAGTCAGTTGGCTGCTTTGTGAAGAATAAAGAGTCAGTGCTCTGAGGAGATGCCCCTGAGAAGCACCAAGAAGGTATGGAACTTTTGTGATAGGAGACAACAGTATGGAACCCCTGCAATAAGATAGCAACACATATCTATGAAAATATATTTAAGATAATAGGAAGACCTGTTACATTTCACACAGACCACAATGCACATGGGAAACATTCAAATATTCTGTCCCACATCACAAAACCATAGAATGCCTGGATCCTGGATACAAAGGGGCCTTAGAGACCACTCAGTTCCAACCCCCTACCGTGGGCAGGGACATCTCCCACCAGACCAGGTTGCTCAGAGCTCCATCCAACCCCAGAGATGGGGCATCCACAGGTTCCCCAGGTAACCTGTGCCAGTGCCCCACCACCTTCACAGGGAAGAATTTCTTCCTAATATCTGATCTAAACCCACTCTCTGTCAGTTTGAAGCCATTCCCCCGTCCTGTGACTCCAGACCCTTGTAAATTTTCTCTGTCCCTGTGGGCTCCCTTCAGGTTCTGGAAGGCCACAATTAGGTCACCCCAAAGCCTTCTCTTTTCCAGGCTGAACAATCCCAGTTCTCTCAGCCTTTCCTCCCAGCAGAGCTGCTCCATCCCTCTGATCCCCTTGGTGCCTCCTCTGGCCTGGCTCCAGCAGGTCCCTGTCCTTGCTGTGCTGGGAGCCCAGAGCTGGATGCAGCTCTCCAGTACGATGTAAGGCAGCAGCAGCAGCAACATCACCACTCAAAAGGGGTAGAAGTGAAGCAGGAGACTTAGGTTAGTGTAGTAACAATGTCTGGAATAAAAGCCATTGAAGGTTTTAAATAAACAAAGGCATCCTTTGCAGTACACCCCGTGTTATTTGATAGACAATGAGAGGAAGGGTATCAGCTAACAGGACACAAGAGAATCATTAAAATGTTGGTGTTGAGTAGGAGCTGCACAGAACTGTGACACAACTATCTTGTGCAGCAAAAACATTCGAGCAAAGGACTTGTAAGTGTTAAAAAATCCAATAATTCTATTTGCTTCCTTTCCTAAATGTGTTAAGCTAGATAATAGGCCAGTTAATAAATCATATTATATCTAAAGTAGCACTGTAATCTCTGAGCTGCATGGTGTATCCCTTTGTAAATAGCCAGGAAAAAGTTCCAAGCATGGCTAGACACAAAGCAACTTAATCTAAATCCATTGCTGATATGACACTGCCAATTGCAGCTCAGAAAGGCCAATGTTTTGTGAGTCAGAATTCACGCAGCCCAGCGTTCTGATGTCCCTAAGTGGAAGGAAAGGTGGGAATGTATAAATACATTCAGCACCATCAAATTATTGCCCAATTAAAAGAGATGGTAGAACCATGTGCACTACTTGTTTGTGCTCTATGGTGAGTATTCTTAAACCAGAAATATCCTCAAAGCACAGCATGGGGCTAAATAAAATGTTTGTGCATAAACAAACAACAAAGTGCATAAAAATAAATTTCCAGATGTGATTTATGTTAAACACCACCTCCCAAAAAAGGTTTAAAAATTAAGTTCTTCAACAACTGAATGGCCTTAACTTGATCCATGAAGAAATACTGTTACACAACCCATTAAATTCTTAAACAGCACAGTGTGACATATTAATGAATTTTTGCTAAACCCCAGGAAGTAGTCTGTGCAAATAATGACAGAAACAGTTCTAAGTCTTCTGTAGATTGTGCATGGAGAAGCGAAAGATGTGCCAGGCACAATTAATATAAAAATAAATCTCCTTTGTTCAATCAAATAAAATGAAATTTGTTGTTCATTTTTTAATGAAAAAATATGCTGGAATTCAAATACCAGTTTTCTGCATTGTAGAAGTATCCTTATATAATTAATGTTTTCCTTTACCATAAGTCTAGAATGATTTCAAATCATGGAATCTTTTTCTTCCTGGTCATTGAGCTAGTTATGGAAATTCATAATTTTTTTCAGGGTTGGTATTTTTTGGTTTTTTTTTCAATTTTTAATGAGATTGTACTATTAAATTGTGATTTTAGATTAAAAAATATAAAAATAAAGTGTAATGCTTATAAAGTTCACAGAAAAGAAACCTCCTGCAGGTAGCTAGCAGGTATAATGAAAAACTGTGGGGAAATTTATTTTTTTTTAAGTGTAAAGCACCAGTCTCTATAAACAGTTAAAGAGAAGGGACAGAACAGCAACCTGGCAAGGAAGAGCACATACACAACTAGGCTTTAGGCAGAAAAAAACATTCCCTATATATAAAAGTTCCAGAAAATCTTGTGTTATTAACAGCAGAAAGCTGGGGGAAAAGAAACTGCGCTCTTGTGGTTTGACCCTTCAGGCAGCTGAGAATCCAGCGCTCACTTCCCACAGTGTGCGTGGGAGAGAATCAGGAAAATAAGGTAACTACAGAAAAGGAAGGGAAAGTAATAATAATGGCAAAGGAGTATCCAAACCAAGTGGTGCAAAACTCAATTGCTCCCACTGGGGGATCGATGCCCAGCCCTTCCCCATGCAGTGAGCTGCCACCCCGTGCCAGCTCCTCCAGATTTATTGCTTGGCATGATGCCATCTGGTGTGGGCAAATTCCTTTGGACTGTATGGCTCTGCTTCCTCACAGCTTTTTTCTGTTTCATGGTAAAGTCAGCTTCCAGAAATATTTGGACTATTTCTTTCCCTTTTTCAAAAATGTTTGCTGTGTTGCCCCACACAGTGATGTAAATCAGGTGTGCTTGATGTTCATCCTGTTCCACTGAAGTCTGGATCAGTCCATGGAAGGTCATAGTGCTGTTTCCAGCCCTGGGGCAGTCAATTGCAGGTATTTGCCCTTTTGGGTCCTCGAAGCATCCTCTCCTGAGGTGGTCTCTGCCAAGCATACACAGTCTCTGGGTCAGTCACTATAGGATGTTCCAGCCATTCATTTATGCTCAGGTTGATTTTAATCTCCAGCATCTGTTCCTGTCATTCCAGAAATCTACTGTTCCTGTCATTCCAGAAATAGAGTTGGGTTCTGCCCCTCCACAGCTTGACCTCCTTAGTGTTGACTAGAGCCTTGTGCTCCTGTGGGTCTGATGTGCCATTGCATCCACATATTGGATCCAGGAAACACAGTTCTCCCCTTTCTCTGTTGACTGAAGCAGGACCCCTCTAGTTCTGGTCAAAACATTTGTAACTCACTTCCTATAAATACAAACAATAAGTCCCTTTATTAAGATAAGAAATAAAATCAGTTCTTCTGCTCTGGGAAACTGTCCACAGAGAACTGTCCACAGGGATCTGAAGCAGCAATTTTTCTGGAAGAGCCTTCTTTTATGATTATTTTTGTTTGCAACTCACATACAGGGGACTCTAGCATTGAGTTAGGTTTTCCACCCTGCTCCTCATCTTCTCTTTATGGTCACACAGGTAAAACCACAGGCTCAGTAGGCCTGGGCCATGTCCCAGCCTTTTACAGAAATTTATGTGTCTCTGGAATTGACAGGGTGACAACATATTTTTTTTTTTTAATGTTGTTTTTTCCAGATTCTGCATTTGTTCAGGGGTGACATTTCAAAACACTGGAGATGGCCACTGTTGTAAGTACTTGTCCATATTGTACCACAGACCCTGACACAATTATCCAACCTTGGAGCAGATCTCTGAGTGTTTATATCTTAACCTTAAGCAAGACCTGATACATGTTCAGTAGACATTGCAATAGGAGCAGTCCCAGGATATTCAAAATTCTCAGGAGAGAATTTATTTTAACTAGCTTGAAGGAGAAGGGGAAGAAGAATAAGCAGCAAAAAGTGTCCCTCCTTGTCTCCCTTACAAATTGGTTCCTGAAGCAGAGGGATGGCATCAGTGCTGAGTACAAACACCAGATTAGTTTCATGGCTAGTCATTTTATCACACCCATAAGCCAGTGTTACACACATTGTACAGCAAAACGATAACCTTAATCTAGCCCCTGGAGGGGAGAAAAAGTAAGGTCTTACATAACATGATTTTGAGAACAAGCACAACTCTGAGAGCGAATAAATCAACATCATGACCCCGGCCCATGAAATTAATATTATGAATGCTTATAACAAGTTTGTTCTAACATGGACTGGTTAGATCTGTCATTATCTCTGCCCTTTGTGCTGCATGTTGGGTGCCAAAAAGGGCTGTCATGTCTAAACACTACACAGCCATTTGTTCACTCTCCCCAGTGGGATGGAGCACAGAACAGGAAAAAAAACATCTCATGGAACACAGCTCCTTGTGCACTCCTTGCCCAACCACTGGCAGGGGGATATATAAAACAAAAAAAAGTCCTTGACTGTTCCTCAACAACAAGAACATTGAGGTGTCATAAAAATCATCCTAATCTTAAACAAAAACCACTGCACTGCTACAGACCCTAGGAAGAAAACGATACTATCCGAGCTGAAAACAGCACAAGACTGTCGTGAAGATTTGTTTAGTACTCCTTTATGTTTATCCATTTTAATTAGCAATTTTATTTCAATAAGTCCATTTCTTTAGCTTCTGCTTAGATAAAGATAGATTTCCAGATTAAAAGTATTTGGGAGAGTGTTGTCTTTAATGGAAAAATGTCAATTGATCCACACTTGTCAGGCAGGCTCAACTCAGGGTCCCGTTACCCCATAACCTGAAGTATATAAAGCTATAGCTTTTTAAGAAGTGTGTACCAATAGCACCTATTTATTTCAAATGCATTGATTTTGTGAATTTTGTCACAAAAAAAAGCCTTCAGGCAAATCTAGAAAAGTAATTCATTGCACATCCAGAAAATGAAGTGTATTACTTACAAAAACAACAGTGCTAAAGGAAAAAATGGGAATAAAAAGTTTGTACTGTTACAGTTTAGCCTGTCTTATATTTCAAAGGCAAAACATCATCAATATTATTGAAAAAAGAAAAAGAAAGAAATCATGACCTCTTAACTTGAGAGGCTTCACTATTACAAGTTAAGCTGTGAATTGGTCAGTTATCAGATGCCTGGTGACAAAACACCAAACATCCAATTTATAAGCCCAGATGGAACAATTATGCAAAAATGCTTTGAAAATTATATGATTAAAGGTCAAGCTAATATATTAAAAGAATCCATATGGGCTTTATCTCAAGCAGAAAACAAGGAATGATTCTTATAAATCTACAAACTAGCAAGCTGAGGTGACTCATGTATCAATTCAAAGTTTACTCACAAATTAAGTGTGAAAAACTACCTTGGCTTTATGTATAATTTAAAAGTGGATTTTCTCTCCTATCAAGCAGTCTGTGGTCAGCCATATCACATAATACAACATTTAATTTTTTCCAAAGTTCTAGTAGGTATCCAATGTAAGGCTATATGAACTGATGTAAAGTTGGATTTTTTAACAAAGTTCTAGTACAAAATGCCCAGTGATATGGAACTATAACTTCCATGACAAGAGTACATACCAGAAATTAGCCTGCTATAGATTATATTTTTGCCTCCATATATACAAACTTATTTCAATTTCAGAATTGAGATTAGTTCTCAGCCTATATCCAACTGTAAACAAATAAAAAGCTGTAAACATATCTTTACTAAGAAGAGACAAAACAAACAAAAGAAAATAAACTTCTCCTTAGCCCTCCATCAGCATTCATAATGTACTCCAGGAATTAAACTGTGAAGCTGGGTCAAAGGGATTGACAACAATGAGCAGATAGGGGGAAAAAAAAAGAAATTAGTAAATATAATGAAAGAATTAAAACACCTTGTGCCAAAATTGATGATTATATCAGAGAATACTAATGAAATCAGCTGAAGTGTAAAGAAGCACCATAGAAAAATCATACAGAGCAGATGGAGTGTGTAAGCAAATACTTGGCTGCTGAGAATACTTGTAAAGAATATGATGGTGGGGTGCTGCAATATGTCACTGAGGTTAGTGAAGGCTGCAGAGGCTTATATGAAACACTAGACATTTTTAGAAAAAGGACTGACAAAATACCATTACCAGCAAAGTACTGGAAAATGCTACATTACCTGGAGCTTTTACCCATGACAGGGGAATTCAGAGTCTCAGGAACAGAACTGCACTGTTCAGTGACAAAGAATTTCAAAATTAATGGCCAAGCAAGGTGTGCAGAGCAGGGAGGCTGCTGTTCCCATTGCAGGGTTTCTAGTCTAAGACCCAACACTCCTGCACAGAGTGCAGAACACAAACAGGTCCCCACAGCCCGGCTGTGAGCCCAGGCAGAACATTCACTTCCAACACTCTGAACCCTGTACCAGCAATCTCTAGGGTTGCTTGGGTGCCTTTCACTCCTGCAAAGTGACCAACTCACCATCTCCTTCCATGGCTTTACACACTCAATAAACTGCTTGGGTTTTTCCTCCCCAAACACTAAACATCTTCTTTGACCAGGATACAATCACCTCTGTTGATAATGCCACATCAGCCAATCTCCTGGAACAACACGCACAAGGAAGCTGTGAGCAAAGGAATGTGTGTAAGCAATCCACTGTCTGTTTTGTGAAAATAATGTGGTCATGCAACATCCCAGGGAGACTCTAAAACCTTAAGTTAGTATCAGCACTGTTTATGGTGCTATGCTGAAATTTTCAATTAATTTTTATAAATTTTAGGAGTATAAATGACTTAAAAATATATATGTTTGGTTTTTTTTTTCCATGTCCATTTGAAAGAACCTGAGGCTGGATCAATGTTCCTTGTTGACAACCAAAAGGATTTTCCACTAAGTCATGATTAATAGAAAAATAAACCAAACCACTTCAGTACAGGAAACTGCTTGTGGAAGAGATGTGCAAACCTCTCATTTCACACCCTAAGAGTAAGAGCTTTACTTTCCAAACTTAGTTTAATCCAAATGAGAGAGTCTGAATTGCAGCAGTCCCTGAATAGTTGTCCTCTCTGGTCAGAGAAATCTCCTTCTCCACCATCAGGTCTGACAGCCTGCAGTCTGCTCTTAACTTCAGCCCCACAGTTCTCTACACCATTTGAAACTTTTTGTCTAGCCAGCCTCTGTCATATCCCAGGGCAAGAATGATCTCCCTTTTCCTTGAATAGGGTCTATCCAGTCAAGTCACCTGAAATATGAGAAAACTGTGAACGGCAGTGGATAAAATAAATGCTGCACTTCTCTATATAAAATGGTTCTAAAAAACTGAGTTTATTATAAATGCAATATCAATGCAAGGACAAGAGCTCAAGCTAAACTGACAAAGTAGTAAACTTTTAGCATTATTTCTACTTCTTTGGATATTCATTGTGTTTTTGTGTATCAATTAAAATATGTAAACTCGTTGCATAGTGAGCATATTACAAATTTTGTTTATTTTTATCATTAGGAAATTTGTCTAAGGCCTATTTTGGAACTAGGACATCTGCACAGCTTATGAATAATTTAACAATCAATTTTAAAAAATAAACTTTCTGTTTAATTGATCCAATATTTTTATTTACACAGCTATTTTTATCTACTTACAAAGGTTATGTAAAGCAGAACAAAGAGCAGGGAAGCAACATATTCCATAAGGTTTCTGATCCTCACACCAAAATGCCAAATAGCAGAGCAATTATAACAAAAATATGCGATCTGTTAACAAGTTTTATGTAATTTATTGCCTATAGGAGATCCCAGCAGTCATTGTTAATGGTGGAAAATTTATGATCTTACTGAATTACAGAATTGGAGCTTTGTTTAATAAGTGAAACAGTAATTGAGGAGAAAAATTGTTTGTAATCATCTTGCTTTTGTCGAGTAAACTGAACATTTTTATATGCACCCTGTGATCTGAGGACAAGGTGGAAAGAACATTGACACTACAACAAAACCACTGTACAGAAAGGAAGCACAGGAGAATGAAAACTCCTCAAAACCAGAATACGAAGCATGGTGGATTCATATTTTGCCATGGTTACTGGTGGAAGCAGCAAAAGTAAATTAATTCATCTGAGTGAATCTATTTTAGCCTTATTTTATACTGTATCATTAGTTAATTGAACTTTTCATTTGTTTAAAGGTGATTTACCTTGTCTACTTCCCAGATGACCAGCTAGCCACTCACACCCCTCTCATCAAGTGCATGACTGGAGAAAATAAGATGGAAAATCACACGAGATGGGAAAAATACAGGGACATCACTCACTGATTGTCACAATGGGCAAACTAGACTGAACTCAGGGAAAGTTATTTTAGTTTATTGTCTACTAAAACAGATTTAAATGGTGAGAAATTACAAAAGGCAAAACACTTTTCCTAACCCTTCCTTTTTCTTATCATGTAAACCTGATACAAGCTGTAATGTACAAATACAAGAACTTGGGGTGAAGTGGCATCACCCTAATTCCAAAAAATCCTGTAAAATTGTAAAGCTGGGTCCTGAGGCCTTTCCCAGCCTGTGTTACTTCACTAAGCTGATGGCAAAGTAGCTGAAGCACATATAAACTTGTCACATCTCCCACTCTAATGACAAAATTAAAAACATTGGAATTTTGTCTTGTTCCTTTCTTATGAACATTTTTCCATTTCAGGGACATGTGTCATCATGGTCAATCTGGCTCAGGGAACATAGAACAATCACAGTTTTTCAAGGTAATCTGTAGTTCCCTGAGCAAGTGGGACTGATTGTGAATTGCAGAATAAAATTTACTAATCCATTGCCATCATGAACTTTAATTTTTAGCATCTATAAACTCAACAAAGCCAAACACAAAACCAGACTTTTTAAAATTTTCCCTTCACATCTTGTGTCCAGACCTGTGTTTAATGTGTCAGTCAAGGGCTTCTACACTGACTTGACTGAGGGAGTGTCAATCAAATTTTAATATCAAGTATCCTATCCTTACTTTATTCCTTCCATTTTGCTTTCAGAAACCAAAACTGTCATCTTAAGAAAATGGTAGATGCTCTTATTATGTGTTTACTCTCAGAAGTTTTGTTAATTTATGTGTTTGCTCCTAGGAAATTTCTCTTATTTATGTATTATTTGTTGAGAAGCAGTTCAAGCTTGCAGGTTTCTGGAGATTCATATTTATCCCTAGTACTAGAAAAGTCCAGGGATTAGTCTTGCTGATTTACCAGAGAAAATCTAAAAGTGCTGAAAGAATATATGGGCAAATCTTCACTCTCTCTACTGAATATAGAACTGTCTTAATGATTCTTATTCAACTTTTTATCTCCCACAAACATGAGGGACAAGCAGGGAGAATTCAGAACCTGTGGATTTTCTGTATTCTTTTTTCTTTAGTAGAAAATTTGCTTAGTGCGGAAGAATTGGATGCAAGTATCTTAGAAGTCAGTCAATAATCAGTTTTAGTCATAGCTAGAGCAGATTACAAATTAAATTAAGTGTCAGAGCATTTATTACATTTTGTGTGGCATTTTTACTTCCCCTTAATTAGAACAGCTTGATTTCTGCAGGGGGAGTTGGTGCTCCTATAGTTTGGGATATTTTTAAGCATGCACTTTTTTTTTCCTCTCCTTACTGAGAGTGTATTGTTTTGGGTTTGCATCTTTCGGCAAGATTTTGATCTTTGAATCCACCCCTGCATAGTGGCTGCAGGGGTGGATTCTGTGAGAAGACACCAGAAGCTGCCCCCATATCCAACAAAACCAGTTTTAGTGTCTCCAAGACTGGCTCACTGCTGGACACTGCTGAGCCAGTCTGTGATTTTGGTAGTGTCTCCATAATAACATGTTTGAGAGCAGGGAAAAACCCAAACAATGCACAACAGAAGTTGAAAGAGGGTAGTGAGAGAAGCAACTCTGCAAACATTCACATCAGTGAAGGAGGAAGGGGAGGAAGTGCTCCAGGCACTGGAGCAGAGATTCTCTTGCAGATTTTGGAGAAGATCAGGTTGTCCCCCTGCAGTCCTCAGAGGATTCCACACTGGAGCAGGTGAGCACATTCTGAAGACAGCTGCAGCCATGGATTTTAATCTTTCATGGAGCAGAGCAGGATTTCCGGCAGGAAGGATCCTTGGAGGATCCGTGCTTTAGGAGACGATTCCTGAAGGACTGTGAGATGTGGAAAGAACCCATGTCAAAACAGTTTTTGAAGAACTGCAGCCACTTGGAAAGGTTCTGGAGAAGGTCATGAAGGACTCTTCCCTGTGGCTGGGACCTCATTCCCCTGCAGCAGAGGAAGAGTTCAAAGAGGAAGGAGCAGCTTAGACCAAGACTTTTGAACTGACACCAACCTCTGTCCTCCTGTGCCACTCAGAAGGAGAAATTAGAAGAGTGGAGGGCAAAGCTGAGCCTGGGAAAAAGAGAGTGGTAGGGGTGTTTTTAGATTTGCTCCTTTCCTTTATCATTTGACTATTCTATTAATTAATAATAAATTAAACTAATTTCCCCAAGTTGAGTTTGCTTTTGTGCTACTGGTAACAGGTGAGTGATCTCTGAGTCCATGAGCTTTTTGTTTTATTTCCTCCTCCTGCCCTGTTGAACAGGGGGAGTAATAGAGGGACTTGGTTGGCATCTGGCACTGAGACAAGGTCAATCTACAAAAGGGTGTTCTTGTTCATCCAATTCAGTTCCTGAAAACTCAAAATGTTTTAACAGATTGCTTTATAATCTACCTCTAATGTCTCCAAAGATTGTGCAATAACTATTTCACAAGAGAAGTCTTGTTCCAATTGTCCTTTCTCTCAGAGAGTTCTTCTAATAACCAAGGTAAATTTACCCTTCTAACTCAGCACATTACTCCTTGTTTTATGACTAATATTCGGTGTGACTTGCTCTTCATTTCTCTCCTATTAGTGCCCGTTAGCTATTTATGTAGAATTTTCATGTTTCTCCCTAGGTGTCACATTTTTAAGCTAAATAAATGCAATTCCTTTAATCTTCACATATAAATTATGTTTTGTGTAGAAATAAAAGAAGACAATAATGTAAAATTTGTGTCTTTTTCCAAACACTAACATAGTTAAAATAATTTACTCCAGTTCTTCAGTTGACTTAGGCAAAACATCTTTCTTTCTCCAGAGTATAGGGACAACAATAGAAAAAAGTTTATAACAGGTCAATTCTGTGTCGCCTTGAGTTGTGGTGGTTTTAGGAGTAAATGAAGCAGTTTAAAACAGTAGCTGTAAAACATGATCTCCAGGCTTTATATTTCATTCTCAATTATACTTTTCAACATATGTTAAGAGTGTTATATTTCAGATAACTAGGTTTTCTAGGATTTGAACCAACAGACCAATAATACTGCTTTATTACATTTTATTGTTTCTGCCTGTAGAAGAGGAAAAACATGCAGAGGAACTACTATTTCTTAAATTTATTTTTTTATTATAGAAATAAAAGGTCATATATTTCTGTGATACCAAATAATTTTCATGTTCCAAACAGAGCCCAGTCTCTTGTAAACATTGATTTTTTATGAACTTTCTCATTTGTAACAGTAAATATCAAGCTTTGGACAAAACAATATGTATATATATTTGCTAGTGGTCACGCTTCTAGGAACAGTTTTCTCAAGGTGCTGAGTTTTGCAGTTTTGACTTCAGGAGACCTCTGTGGCATGAGTGCACTTAGCGAGCTCCTGAAGTTCATCTCTCCTCTGGTTTTCATCCCAAAAAGATCCTGTTTACACACTAGGAGGCTGCTCTGCAATGTGAGCTGACGTTCAGTAGCTACTGAAAGTTGACAACTTTATTTCAAGGTGCTCTCTCTGGTTCACCCAGAGCCAGACTGCAGTTCTTGTTCACCTGAGACCAAGTCAGGCAGTTTAGTCTTGTTTAGTCTTTTAATCCTATGCCTCTGTGTTTAGGCAGTGATGCAGAACCCACGCTGTGCTCTGACCTTGGCACATAACTTCTGAAGGGAGAAGTTGTGGTCTCCTTCAGTCCTGCACAATCCTTCAGCTCATCCTCATTCTTTCCTCTCAACCCATCAAAGCCCGCAAAGTCAGGGCTGAGGTGGGCGTAGCTTCCATGCTATTTCATAGGCTAGCTTAGGGTGGGCTTGCTAATGAAAAGCGTTTCATTTATACTTTTTAAAAAATCACTGTGAAAAGCATTGGAAATTTTCTCAATTCCTCACAAGCTGGCAGCAGAACCAGGTAGAGGAAAGAAGGGGCTGTGTTAATTTCTTCAGATGTTGTAGAATTTTCTGTGGTATTCTAAGACAAGCCACCTAAGGAAGAAACCTGTCTGTATGTTTATCAATCTGCACAGTTTTAAACTTTGAGTTCTGGAAGACTGGTAACAGAGTTAAAAATATATTTCTTGGCAGTACATTCTTTTATTCCTCACCCTGTATCAGCTCATGAGAAAAATAGGATTTTCTATCTGCCTCAATACAATTAATGTACTCTCAATTTTCATTCTCTCAAATTCTCTTTTAAATATGAGTCCTTTTTAAATTAACAGGAGCTCCTGTTAATGAAAACAATATGCTAGAGTTGATTATATAGGATGATATTTTTCTCTGGTCTTGAGCCATTTAGTATAACACTTTAAGATGTGGTGTCATCAGCTGTGTAACTTGAAAGTTGATTCTATTTTAAAAATCAGGTTAATTTATTCAGAAATAAGTTGACATCTGCAAATTTCAGTTCTCAGTTTAAATCTGTTTGGCCACGGTTAGGATGATTTTGCAGAGCCTTTTGCAAGTCACATCATATAATAAGTCTACAACATTATTACATAGTCATAAACGTGCTCAGAATATAGCTATTTGGGGGCTTGGTGGGGTTTTTTTTGTTTTGTTTTGTTTTGTTTTGTTTTGTTTTGTTTTAATTTCTCGGAAGTGGTTTTATACTACACTTTACACTATCTTATATTCTTTAGGTGACCAAGAAAAAACAGAGGATTAAAAAGAGTAAGAATTATAGAAATGTTGTCTTACAGCAGCGGGGAATGCATGTTTACAGATAATACTGTATTTAAATAAAATTACAGTAACAAAGTCTAAATTGTAATATTTGGGAAGTACTAACGTGACCTATACATACTATAGACCTTGTCATATAGAAATACTATTGCAATTTCCCAAGATTCTAAAAATAAGGATTTTCAAAGGGTTTTCCTTTGAAGAATTGCATTTAGAAAGCCTGAAAAGTTTAGGAAAGCAGGTGGTGGAGCATATACTTGTTTTAGAAAATTCAATAAAGAAACATAGCATTGTATTTGTTCTTTTTTTTGTTCTTTTCTGTCAGAAAGGACATCAGAGCTTATAGCTCCTTGTACCTATTTCTTTATCAATTGAAATAGTTGATGGTAGTAGGAGTAGATTTTTATATTGCTTTTTAATAAACCCTTAAATAAGACAATATTTGTTGGTGCTGCTGAGCAGAAAGAAACACAAGAGGCAGAGGCTCTGGCTTTATTGGGCTGTAGCACAACAATGAACTCTCAGAGGTGTTCATCACTGCTTTGTAAAGTGTGAGCTAGAAACCTTCTCTTGGAGGATTTCCTCTGACTGAGGACTTTCATCAGCAGCCATGAAAGAGTTCTCCACTGTTGATGTCAGATTCTTCCTTTGGGTGTTGCCCTCCATTGCCCCAGAGGGGTGATAGCTGATGCTCCTGACATTGTCAGTTCCTCCTCAGAATCTTTATGACATGAATTTACCCCCTGACTCTAGCTGCAATACTGCTTTTTAGACTCCCAGAAGTTCCTGACACTTATCTGCCTGTTTATGCTCTACCTTTCTGTTCCTTGCAGGAGATCATTTCATTCCCTTTTGGGCAGAATGTTAATTCTGCTTCTGCAAGTTGAGATAGCACACGCATCTTTTTCTGACTCTAAAAAAGAGACATGCCACTAAAAGGCAAATGCAGAAAGTTTATCTTGATGTGTGTAGGCAATGAACTAGCCTGGCAAGAGTGCCAGCCAGCAATCCCTTTCCAAACAATTATGCAGATTCCTGAGGATTCAGGACCCTTTAAGGCAGAAAGGACATATCACACATACAGGACACTCATGGTGAAAAGGGCCTTAATATGTGAGAAAAGTCCTTGGGCAAATGAGCAGCTGTTAAGCACTAAGGAGAGATGGGAGGTACTATAGAATGGAGGAAACATATACTAATCCTTGCCTGCAAGGAGGGAAAGTGCTATTCTGCCAAAAAAAAAAAAGATTATGGTAAATGATATCATGCAGAAATGAAGAAAAGAACCCAGGAAATATGGAAGAAGTGGAGTGGAGTTTTCTTTTGCCTTTTTTGTTTGTTGTTTCAGTAATTTGGTTGTGAAAATAATGTTAATGTTACTAATGCTTTCAAACAACTCTAGAATTGTTGGACTCTATGCTGAGTAATCTGCAAGCACTGTAAAAAAGTGCATAAAACCAATCTGGGAATAGAGACAGAAAACACAGAAGGGCATAAAATCCTAAAAGAAATACAGTTAAATCAGATTGGAGGAAGGGATCAGGGCACAAATTAGACCTTTTTGCATCGTATAGCTTCTAAAACCCCAGAACAACTCTGATCTGTGCAGATCATGCCAAGCAGAAAAAAAAAAAAAAACAAATTAAGCCTGTTTATCTTTATCCTCAGTACAAACACAAATGGGATATTAACTAAAGTTCCAGAGACCTGAGCACTCAAAGATACAATAGTAAAATATTCAAAGAGGTGCTGAAAAGCACATAAAAATTTGAAGATATTTTAAAAATAATAAAACATTCAAGTACAAATAATTTAGTGACATTTTGCACACTCTCTTCTGGAAATCATACTCTCTATCATGTGTTTTAAATATTTGTGTGATAAGTGAGGCTTCATTCTTTTACATGATTTTATGAAATTTCTAAGTTATTTTTCATATATTGTCAAAAACCAGTTCAAATATCTTTTTGACTCTGTGCTAGATTCAGTTTCTCTTTAAATATAACCACTCTATGACCTGATATAATTTCACGGGTCTTCTTTCACCTGTAAGTATCCCTGGTCTTATTTTTACAATAGGGAGGATGATGTTTCTGCAACCCCTAGGAATGATGGAGTAAGACTTGTATTCAATTACAATGTCTTGCAAAGTGAGGAAAAAACCTTAAATTTCTCTTTTCCAGGTGGAACAATCCCAGTTCTCCCAGCCTTTCCTCCCAGCAGAGCTGCTCCATCCCTCTGATCCCCTTGGTGCCTCCTCTGGCCTGGCTGCAGCAGGTCCCTGTCCTTGCTGTGCTGGGAGCCCAGAGCTGGATGCAGCCCTGCAGGTGGGCTCTCAGCAGAGGGGGCAGAGGGGCAGAATCCCCTCCCTGCCCTGCTGCCCACGGGGCTCTGGATGAGCCCTGGATATTGTTTGCTTTCTCTGCCTCCTCTCATGTCTCACTTTTTAACTAGAATACACCAAAAATAAGGAATGCTGCAAAAGGATGACAGTGACAGATTCCTGCATTCCCTCCTTTCAGCTGTGTTATTCAGCTAGATGAATGCAAATTAACAACTTCTTTCTTACAGCGAGGACAATGTGTCTATCCACAATCTTTTCATAAGCAATAAAAACATAATTAATTCAGCATGAACACTCTTCCTTAAGGCTTCCTGAATGGCTTTGGAAAGTTCTTCTTATTTCTGCCAAAGCCTTGTTTACCTCAGGGCTTGTTTATACTTGTGCTCTTTTCCTTCCTCTGCAAATAACTGGGTTTTGGCTGACAGGAACTGAAGGGAGGCAAGTCCCAGGGAAAACTGACTCTTTCATTTACTCATGCTGCCAGCCTTATGTTCTTCACTTGCTGAAAAACAGAAAAAACACTTATTTGAACACAGTGACAACTTGTTTTTTATTTGAGGCAATTGCTCACTGCAGTGAGGAAGGTAGAACATTTTACATCCTGTTAACTGTTGCCAGCTCTGTGTAAAAATTGAAAAGGAAAAATAGATTCCCATTCCACTTTTGCATCCCTTTTCTGAAGAACAGCTAATAGACTCTGAAATTAGGAGGCCCATTAGGCTTTGGATTTCAAAGCAGTGGGACTGATGGGCTCTAAAAACTGCTTTTGCTAAATAACTGCTAATTATGAAAAGACTAGGAGGGATAGAATAACATTGTGTGAAAGCCTGAGGTTCATCCCAAGGTGTTTGATAAACCACGGAATAACATGTTATTCCTGTTGTTGAAGAAAATGTACATAGAATTTAAGGGGTTGTGTCTACAGCAATTGGAGGATGATTGAAAGACTGTGATTTCACAGTCACTTTCAGCAGTCCTAAATGTGGAATATCACCAAGGGGAATATTTCTGTGCCCCATATATTATGTCTCTATTTCCATTGCTTTCCTTTTCTTCTTTGTGCTAGCACTAGTGCTTATTGGTGCCACTTGGGTAGTTGGCGAAATTTTAGCTGGATACATTTCCTAATCCACCTGCAAAAGGAACAAACAAACAAAAACCAACCAACCAAAACAAGAACAAAAAAACCCATCAAATCATCCCTAGAAATACCACAGCTACCACAGATGGAGAGCAGAAACTTGCAGTTCAGTGCAAGGAAAGGCCAGAATCACCACTTTGACTTTAATCTAAGTGTGATGGAAAATTATAATGCTGCATAGAAGTGAGGTGAAATGTCTATTTCAGCTTCTTAAGAATGCCATTTTTATGCACTGCTTATACTTTTTTTTTAATGTCTATTTAGATCAGTCAATTTACTATTACAGCAGTTAGAAGTGAACCTGCTTTATTTATCACATAGATTTGACCATGACTTATATTGCTGTTGCTTAATGTGAGTCTTAGCAATTACAAAAATTTATGACACAGGAAAAAAACATCAATATACATGTCTTATTGTTTTGGTGAAATATTATGTCTTAGTACTAGAAATAATTTGAAAGCAATACTTTTATTGGATATGAAAAAAAGGATGAAAAAAAATTTAGAGTAGCAGTAATATAAGAATATGGGAACATAAAGTAAAACAATCAAGATGCAGCAGCCCAAAGCTATTTCCTGGTGACAGAGGTACCAAAGCTATGTATGTACAGTTAGCTTACCACAACTGAGGCAAAACATTCAATCTGAATGGCCATAAAAGTATTTTAATGAATTCTACCTAAGAGCTGAACAGGCCTAACAGCAACTATTTAGTTATTCATGGCTGCTCAGCAGATAGATCATAAATTCTCACCAGCTTTTAAAAGCTGGATGTTTAAAATCATATGCATTTGTGAAAGTGAAGTGTTGCAATGGTAAGAGTCTACAAAAGTTCCTACCCTCAGTTCCTTGAAGGAAAGTTGTAAAAAATTCCGCTCAAATTAGCTATTACTTCATTATTTATGAACAGACGCAGACACTGAGAAATTTTCCCACATTCAAGGGAAACTGCAAGCAATTTCCTTCTCTCAGAGCACTAAAAATATTTAAAAAGAAATACTTTTTCCCTCAAGCTTCCCTTTCTTTCTCTAAGGATAGGGAGGGATGAGATATAATAGTTCCATGAATTTTAAACACTTGGACATCACCTAACACGCAATAAACCCAGAATTGAAATCTACATTTATAATCTCTGAAGCATTTTTCCTTTGATGCATTACCTCAGCTGTGTAAATGACCCTGCCAAAAGGGAATGTGATACAAGATTGTCCACAATAGGCTGTTCATTATAGTTTTATGGAGGTGTAGTGTGGACTGAGAGGAAAACTTTTATTTTGAGAGGAAAACAAAGAGAAAAAGTTAAAGTGATAACCATTCATTTACCTTGAAAACACCTGCTATTACTACACATATCTTGAGAATTACCATGTAGTGGATCAAAACAGGTGAAAAAAATAAAAGATAGAGAAAAATTCATTATCAAAAAAACCCACAAAACCTCAAAACAACAATCTCATCTTTATTATGAACAAAACAATATAGATGTTTTCCTGCTTATACGAATGTGGAAAATTCACCACAGGTGCAGCAAATGAAGGTACCTAATCACAAACCAGATTTTAAAGTATAGCAGTTTCAAATGAAATTTTTGTTAAATCATATTGGGATATTAAAACATGTAAATTCAACAACATTTGAAAAGTTGGATCAGAAATTAATTTCCAACTATAAAATTAATTGTGACAATAAGGTACAAAATATAGTATTGGTTTTTTTCAACCAGAACTCAAATTACATTGCCCAGAGCATGTTTAGGACATTATGTAAGAGCCTGAAGTTGTAAGCACTGAAGACCAAGGAAGTCTTATTTGGGCTTTTTAAAATATATTTTTGGGGGAGATGAAACCTGAAATACGTATTTTGAAAACATGAATACACATAGCATAAAGGTCATAGATATCTAGGATTGTAACAAGAAAAGTATATTTGTTCAGGTATCTGACTTGATGGTGAACTCATAATGAAGTGTCTTTATCCAAAGGTTTATTTTAACTAGGCAAAACTGATATTCAGTTTTAAACTGTACAACTAAACTCTGCTGAAGAATGATTTGTTGAGCATATAACTGGTAAGCTATGAAAATGAGTTGAATCATTCCTGGGATGCTTTTGCAGAGTTTCTGAAAGAAGTGCTTTGCGATGCCAAAGTTTGCAGTTTTGTAGAGACAATGGAAGGAGAATATGCAAAATATTCAGCTTTGTTCTGGTCAGTCAGAAAAGTACTGGCTTTGCCAATCTATATATTTATGAAAATAGTGTAGGAAAGGAGGCTTTCTGTCCATGAGCACCAAAACCAAACAAAAACCATAAAATGGAGGCAGCCACTTGGACTAGAATAAAAAGGGCTTCTAAGTGAGTTCTGATGTCTCTGCTAGCTCTGCTCTGCAATGCTCAGTATGAGGCCAAGAGCCAAAAACTTTACATATTTCAACTCAGCTATTCAGTTAAGCACACATTGAAAAAAACAGAAAAGTGTTCTGTGCTAAGAGCTAAGAATCAGCTTCTTTTCCACTGTTTGCTGTTCCATAAAATCATAAAGTGGTCTGGGATGGCTGGGCATGATATCATCCAGAATCCTTTTGCCAGTTTAATGAGAATAAATAATTTATCATGCTTGATCATCCCCCATAGCTAATGAACTCATAAGCAGCTCCAAAATTTTTTGTCCTATCTTTAATGGTAAACTCTTACCAAGGTATTCAAATCCAAAGGCATATGCAGACTCCTGTATTCCTTTCCTTATCTGTCAAAATTTTGAGGAAGAAATGCCTCAGAAGCTTTAAGAATTTTTTCCCCTTCCACCAATGTATAATAGAAAATACAACTGTGATGATTCTTCTCTTTGTAAGAACATTTTGTTCAGGGAAAACAAGATAAAACATCTCCTTCCTTTTTTTTTTTCCTGTGCCTAAAAAAACCACAAAAAACAAACAAAAAAAAACCCAAATGAACAAAAATCCCAAAAACCTAATTCACAGATATCTACATGTAATAAACCATGTTATCCCAGGGTACACAAAAAGAAAAAAAAGTCATGTTATAATGATTGTAGAACCAGTCAACATAATTTGTGACAGACAAAACACAGGAAAAATATAGGTAGTGTTATCAAGATTTTTACAGAATTTTATTGCATTTTTTTGTTTTGTTGATTAATTAGATTATCTAGTTTAATAGCATTTTTGCAGTTTAGCAGCTACTAATGTTTAATCTTTATTTGGGTTTTCCTTTTATTATCTAAAAATTTATGTCATCCACACTTGTAGTTATGTACCAGGACAGGATAATTTCTGCTCTCCTATAAGAATGCCACATTTAGATTGTCACTGTGTGATGCTGAAGTCCTATCACTGGTATTCATATGGTTTTGTACAGTAAAAAAAAAAAAAAAAAAAAAAAAAAAAAAAAAAAAAACCACAAAAACATTTTAACAGCCATTCAGAGCTTTAATGATAACTTAGTACTGTTGAAAGTGCTAATAGTTCTTTGTATTAGACATGACAATCAGGATGGAAAACTTTAAATTACTAGTCAGGCTTTTACCATCCAGTTTGCTTGTGATTAAATAACACTTCTAGGCTAACAAATTGTTCCAAATAACTGAAAAGTCTTCCCTAAAAGCATTTCAGGTTAATGAAATGAAGAAGGCTTCAGAGATAAACATTTAGAGAAAAATCTCTTTTATTCGTCCCCCAGACACACCACACCACTAGAGGGAAGGATCTCAAAAAAAACATATTTTTGTAGCCCCTTATAGGTATGAAAAGTTCACACTGTGAGTTGCACCTATTCATTTCAGACTGATTTGCACTGCTCTGAGCAGAAAATACTACACTGTAGTATTTTCTCTAGTTCGTATCAGAAAAATTATCCTGCTTGACACCGATAGCAATTATCTGCTCACATATAATTAATACCAATTATTGTCTCATGTTTGTAGGGAATGGTGGAAGAGAGTTGATTGCACTCCATCCTTTCTTTCAGAACTTAATAATGTCCCTGTCCACAGCAGGAGGCTGGAACTAAATGATCTTTAAGGTCCTTTCCAGCCCAAACCATTCCGCGATTTTATGATCTCCTGAAAAATTTCTTCACAGTCTTTGGAGAAAATTGCATCATCTGATTCCTGCTTAACTTCACACTTGAAAAGCTCTTCAAAACATTACAAAACTGTTTGAAGTCCTCTAATTTCAACACATTTATGAAACAGGGTACAGTCTTTTACTCTGGATACATATAATTATTATAATTAATTATTTGGTAATTAATATGGTAAATAAATGGTAACTATGGGTTGACCCCAGTTAGCAGGCTGTCCTTTGTTCATTGCCCTCTCAGTGGCATGAAGGAGAAAATCAGAGAAGTAAAAGGAGAAGACTGCATGTGTCCCCTGAGGTCTGGTAGCAAACAGATGGGGCAGGAACCCTGTGCTCCTGGGGTCTGGATGCCCCATCCTAATCTTGAGGGCTGTGGTCAGTCTGCCTGCAGCCTGTGAAAGGGAGAAAGGCTGCAAAGACAAGTTTGCTTTGCTTTCTGTGGCAGCAGGCCCACACTGACTTCCAGGTGACTCCAGGAGAGGGACAGAGGTGGCTTCTGAGGCTGAAGGGTTCTAGTTCTGTTGGCTGTCTGGAAAAGGAGTACAGTCTCTGGGTGCTGGGGGATCATGGCTGGGTGTTGAAGCCAAAGCCTCCAAATACTTTGGCACAGGACTGTTTACTAATTTCTGTGAAAATTTCTATGAAATGCTGTCAAGGAGTTGAGTTGGGTGGATGTAACAGAACTTAAAATACCATTTGAAGGAAAAGAGAAAATGTCTTAGACATAAAGCAAGCCCCTTGTCACTAGAAACTATGCAGCCAGCTCTTCCTGCTGCTTCCCCAGCCCTTGTGAAGGCTGCCCCCACTAAGCAGCAGCAATCACTTACAGTCTCTTTTCCCATTTGTCTTCTGCTACCCAGTGAAGCAGTAAATAACACTTTCCCTTGCCAGCATATTCCTTGCAACATTTCTTCCAAACTTCACACTGCAACACTTGCCCACTATATTCTCTCCAGCAGCCTGTTCAAGTTTCGGTTTATGAGGTTTTTGGAGCGCCAGTGGAGGCAGCAGTGAAGCCACGTACTAATATTTAGGGGAAGTCAAAAATAGCATAGAGGACAAAGCAGTCCTTGTGTCCTGAAAGAATATTTTTCATCTCTTGTCCTGAGAATAACCATAGCTGACCACAGGTACAACAGTCCCAGTGCAAAGACTTTTTATTTTCTGGTATAGGCGTAAGGAAAAAGTAAAATAAAGCTCAGGAACTTTAGGACCATCAGTTTCAGTCATCTACTTCAGTTGCACCAAACAACTTACTAATGGACCTGTAGTTTGGATAATTAAAGCTCATGGAATTAATCTCCCCACCACATTACACCTTTTCTTTACCTGCAATTCAGTATAATTTGTGTACTTTCAACCCCCACAGCCTCATTTTTTTATTTTTTTTTTCTTTTGGGGAGACAAAGTGCAGGAAAAATTGAAGCAAAAGAAACAAAAGTGAGATTGTCCTTTAACTAATTCATTGTGAGTAGTTTATCACTATATATGATGTACGGGGCTTACAGAGCTACCATCATTTATAACCTTGGATACTGATTCTCTGTCTGCTATCATTTTGTTAAACCAACTAATGTGTTTTTTAACTTTCTCCTGGGGTTGTAAAAATGTAAGCTCAGTTGACTTTTTATTTCACTATTGATCAGGTTAACAGTACCAGATGAATCTTCCTGTCCACAACACTGAGCAGCCTTATAGTTTTGTCCAAGACAAATGTTAAATGTAATTTGAAGGTCACTGGAAGTGATGAAGTAGTTGCTGGGAAACACTTTATATCACTTTACTTTTAAGCAGTCTTCTTCCAGATGAAACCGAGAGAGATGTAAGAAATTGATTGCAGAGATGAAGAACAGAATATTTAATGTTAGCAGTAGCTCTGTTAACAGGCTGCATATGAAAGTTGTGCCACAGTGTTCCCTCACCAAATTTAAGCAATTAGATATATAGAGAGTAAACATCTGAAAACGACAATCTTCACAATTTACTGGATTAGGCATCAAACTGACAGATTTAGTCAATTTCACAGCACAAGGTTTCGTCTATGGCCTCTTCCATTATCTATGTAGAGTGTGTATTATCCATACAGCTGAAGAAATTTTTCCTTTCATCTTTTCTAGCCTGTCTTTTCATATGAATTTTTCTTTAACCATGCAGGCTTTTTTTCCCCCATTGAGACATTTTGCTGTTCCAGCATGAGGGTTTTTTTCCTGATGACATTACATTTTATGCCATTGACACCTATTGTCACGCTCTCCTTTTATTCCGGGTGTTCTGTTGATAAAATACCTTCTCACAATGAAGGAATCATTATTCAGTACTTGACCTGTAGTTTAGAAGCAATGAGTGCTCATCTGTGTTTTTATTTGGATTCTGGTTCGTTGATTTTCTTTTGAGAATACTACCTTTGGGCAGTAGGAAAAAACCTTATTTAAGTCAGCTACATATTCAGTTTTAGCCTGATACATGTTCCATCTTGGAGAAAATAAGATTGCTTTGGCACCCTCTGAACTTCAACAAAACTACACTGTCTGCCTTTTTAATTTTATGCTTTTTCAACATGAATAGATCGATAAATATTTCTGTCCTAATTCCTAAGGTAGGTACCATGACCTGTAATTCTTTTGCATTCTATCCCACTCACTTAATAGCTGATGCAGAATTTTGTATTTTTCCCTTTTTTCAAGTCTACTGTCTTCTATGAGCTCTTGAAGAAAACCACTGAAATTTTATAAATCTCTTTGGATAGATTTTTAAAAAACATTTAAAGATAAGTTTACAGTCATTTATCTAAATATTCTTCACCCTACTTTTTTCAAATTCTCCCTGACATACTTATCCTTGTGATAAAACTCATTTTGTGAAGTATCTGGTCAAAACTACCTTTTTCTTTTTTTCTTTTATAATAAAAAATCAAAGAAAGTATTGAGTTTAGTCTGTTGTATGTAATCTCCTTTTTGTTCTCCTTTCCTATTGAATAATAGACTTTTGCTTCCTTTTGATTTCATTTTCTATTGTGTTAAAAAAACTTCTCCTCATATTTTATTTCATAGCTAGCCTTTTGATTATTTTCATGCTCATTCTTCTGTCATTTCATCATACACATCCTTTGGCAACAGCATTTTTGTCAGTTAGCAATTTTCCCCTTTTTTTTCCCTTTAACGTGGACGCATGTCTGATTAGATTTGTAGTTTATTGAATTAACTGTCTTTCTTTTGAATTACACTAGTCTGATTGCTGTCCTTTTAATTCTCTCACTTTCAGGATCTGCCAGTTCTCCTGTAGTACAGCTTAATAGGTATAAATAGTACTCTCATGTATGTAAAATACATTTATAGATTACTCACCCACCTCCTTCAAATTAGGTTCTGTATTAGTGAAAGTTGCTGTCCTTACCCTGCTGATGTGGTGTGTGTCCTTTGCCCTGGAAAAACAAATATAGTTCTACAATATTTTCCATGTGGATTATTTTCATCTGTTTTGTTTCAGAAACTAAAGACATCATAAGTGGGGTATTACTTTACATTTTATTTTGAATACCAGAAAGTACTGCAGGAGAGTTGTATATGTGGAGGACATGGATATGCCCTAGAGAACTACCTGGAGCCAACTCCTGGCAGGAGCTGCGGCCTCTAGAGAGGAGCCAGTGCTGGAGCAGGGTTTGTGAGGGACCTGGGTCCTCATGGAGAACCCACACTGGAGCAGATTTTCCTGCAAGGCTGGTCTCTGTGGAAAGGACCCATGCTGGAGAAGTGAAGAACTCACAGAAGGTCATGAAGGACTGTATGCTAAACTAACTTTCCCAAGCTGAATCTGTTTTGTCCATCATAATGCCTGTCGTAATGGGTGAACCATCAGGCTGTCCCTGCCACAGCCCACAAAGTGGATTCGTCATATCTCCTTTCCCTCTCCTGCTGAGGAGGTGGATGAAAGCCTGGTCGGCACCTGACAGCCAGAAAGGGTTGACCCATCACAACAGAACAACACCATAGTGATTTTTGGTTCAGGAGTTGGTTTTTTCACTTGGAACTTCATGTCTTGCCAGGGGCGTCTCTTCATGGAATGTCATGCATAAAAAGAAAATGAAATTTTAACTGAAATTTAAGGTTTTCATGTTTCAGCCACTTACGGAGCTGCAGATTAATCTTGCAGCATCTGTGGGTCCCTGGCAAATCTTTTATGCTGGAGCTGAAGGTCTAATAAGAATTTATACTCCTCTTTATAATCCTTTTCTTGACTTGCACTAGTAGATGACTGCCATCATGACAGTCTCCTGTGAGGAATATAAATGACTGGCCAGAGTGATTAGTAAAGCACCTTATAATGAAGATAAAATAAAGCCTGGTCAAAGGCAGCGTTAGTATTGACAATGTATCTTTAAATCTTTGACTTGATTCCAGTTAGGCTTCATGCTTCCTGAACTGGTGGTCAGATAGGATTCAGTCACTCAGAAGAAGAATTTCATCCATGTCATTCTTCCTTTTCTGATGCTGGAATAACCACAATTCATCTGGTTGTTCTGGTCATTGTTTTTCATTTGGTCTCAGCACAACACAACAATTTTTAATCTTGAAGGACAAGGGACATGGTTGAGACTATTGAACAATCCTCTTATTTTTGAGGTAGCTGTCATCTGCTTTCCTTCCTCTAGAACTGGTGTTTTCCTCCTGTGAAGCTACTAATACCCTCTTGATTTTTTTTTTATTTTCATTCTAAATATCCCCATTTGATAAAATCCCAACTATCCTTAACACTGGATCCCCCACAACATCAATGGGTGTCCTGTATGCCTGAACTATTGCACCCCAAAATACATTTCATAATGTGTTTCCATTACCCATGTATGCTCTGGTATGAGATTTTGGGTTGTGGGGGGGTCGGTCTTTTTGTTCTTTATTTTTTAGGGGTTGCGGTGATCAGGATTAGGGTTTTTTGGGTTTTTTCTTGGGTTTTTTTTTTGTTTGGTTGGTTGGTTGGTTTTGTTTTGGTTTGTTTGTTTGTTTTAATATTAATGGCAAAAAAACCCCACCCTTTGTTTCAGATTGATTCCTGTATGAGGTGGGTCCTCATATTCCATGTAGAGGAAGAGCTCACAACTGTTTCCATTCTACACTACTTACACAAAAGCCCATACTACCTGAAGGTTAAAAATAGAGATCAGAAGTGATTTGATTATTATATGTGAAGAAATTATTGAAATGTAGCATGCCTATAGAGTCAAGTCACTGATTTTTTGAAGCAAATCTTTCTTTCAACTTTCTTAAAAAACAGAATTACAGTATTTAATATGAATATGTTGGGTTTTTGTTGCTAGACTGGAAGTTTTGCTTGGTTTTGTTGGGGAATTTTCTCTCAAACTTCATAGCTTTTATGCTGTTGGAAAAAAAAAAGCAAAAACAAAAACATTACTTATGTTATGCCATGATGACCCTGTTTTTTCTCATATTGGTGTATGATTTGAAAAGCTCCCATAGTTTTCAGTTGCGGTGACCGAGCCAGTGTTTAAATCCCACAGCTGGTACTGTATGTCAGCAGCTGAAGTAAGTAACACTCTTAGTGATGTACTTGTCTGTCCCAATAAACATGTTCATTTGAAACTGTCATTGGGAGATGCCATGATTTATTACAGCTGGAGTTCCACAGGAGTACAATAAGCTCAGCAATACAACAGAATGGCTGCAGGGAAACTGTGATCCTCCTTACTTTTCATTACATTATTTCACTGATAAATTTTCTGACCTATCAGAAAATTACTTGTTTCAGTTATATTTCATAGCAACCTATAATTAGAAGACTAATTTACCAGATTTTAAAAAGAAATTATATGGAAACTGAAGTGACAAAAAGAGGGCACTTCTGAAACTTAACGAAGGTAGCAGCAAATATTTTTATATTCTCTTTTTAAAACTGAAATTTGGAGATGCAGTTCAGCCAGGTTTTTACTCAGCCCACATTTTTTAGGACTCTTGATCCTGCAGTCAGTTCAGGATGACCTTTTATATTGAGTTTGTTTTTTCAGAATAAGACATTGAAGGGATTCTCCATTTGAAAAATTAAGGTCAGAGAGAGTACAGAGTAATCAGCCTAAGCAAGTCTAGTTTCATTATTCAGTGATTTGTCCCTGTCCATCTGTTCTGAGCGTTATGATTCAAGGGATCTGTAAAAAATCTTGACTGAGCTGAGGATGTAGCAGAGTGGAAAAATGGAAGAGCAAGCAGGAATTACAGAGGAGGTGCTATGAAATTTTTTAGAAATAGAATAGAAAAGATCAGTGAGGCCAGGAGAAAATGGTAACAGGGCTGGGGTGGGCGAGAGCAGTGAATTTTCAAATTGTACTTTTTTATAAAAAAAACCACTAAACAATAAATAAAATCACACATGCAAAAAAAAAGGCTTAACTACTGGCTGATATACATAGCTATATGAAAACCAAATGAGAATATTTTTCTGAAAAATAAATATGTCAAGACAGAAGTAGAAGAGAGACTACGAGCATTTATGAGTGCAAAAGTTTAAAAACAGAACTTGTAACTGTTCTACACAAAATCAATTTAACAAACGGACATGAACAAAAGCTCTTTTTTACTTTGCAGTTCAAGAGACAGTTTTAATAGGCAATTCTCTTCCATTAGTAGACCAAGTGGGCAAGCTCTTCAAGTTTTCTAGCAATTAAAATTATTGGTCTTCCTTATTACTGTTTTTCAAATATTTTCAATATATTGACTATTTTGGAAATTACTAACTTTCTTTTCTTTTCACCTTAAGGTATACTTCAATTTATCTTTTGATAATGCTTAGAGATTTCTTGGAATGTTGTTGTATAAATGAAAATCTCTAATTAGCTTTGTGTGATCTGATACACTGCTTGCCAGAATACAATCATAATAACTTCAACAATCTAACTTGCTGAAAACTGGGATCTATAGTCAGCAGTTCAAGAGGATATGAGAAAATTAATAAACTCAGAAATGTACACACAAACGAAAAAAGGAACAGAAGCTAAACTGCAGTACCTGGAGCACCCTTGTCACACAGGGAGATTGTAAATATAAAACACACACTCCTCAAACCAGTGCCTATTTGTATTTAGGACAGATAATAGAAATTGTTTTCTACCCCTGATCTGACTTGGAGAACCAAATTCTCCAATTGACTTGAACTACAAGACTAAGATTATCGTGTCTGTGGACATAAGTCCTTACAGCTGAATCATAGAGAGAAATACTGTATGACAAACCATTTCTCTTTTAATCCAAGATGTATTCCTCTTTCTGTAAATGTAAAGAATTTTGGTTTCTGGAGTTGCCTATTATTTTTTGGCTTAAGTATTTGATCAGGAAAAGCAGTGTTAAAAGGCTCTTTTCAGATCTCTGTAGAATGAAAATGTCAAAATTCAGTTACATGTATTATTGATGCGTAACTTTCATATGCGAGAGAGTTAAAGTTAGAAGAAAAGGTAATTGCTCATAATGTGGAAATAAATTCAAAACAGTAGTCTTTTACTAAGCTGGTGTGTTACCAGCTAAGAAATAAATGTAGGAAGAAAGATGGATAAATACCTATAGAAGAAAATATCAAAATGCACCAGGAAAGTGAAGTTTTTCTTTAAATATTTTGATTGAGCTGGTCATCGAACACTGATTTCTGTTAATAGTTTTGAGTCTGTTGCTCTACATAAATCAGATGCAGAATCCAAGGTAAAATAAGGTTTCTGCCAAATGACAGTCATTTTGCTGTGTTCCATAACTCTGCTTAAGGAGATTGCAATAAGGGTCAGTTACAGAAAGTTTCTAGAAGAAGGAAACAATATGACATTTTATCACAAGTCTAAGTGACACATCACAAATATGATACACATCTGCCCTTTGACAATGATGTGCAGGGGAAAAGAAACAATGTCAGATCATTTTTGAATGTTAGATCTGGGAACAAGGAGTTAGAGGGCTACACTTCACTGCCCCTGTGGAAATGGCACAGAAATCCTCCACAGGCACTTCTAAAATGACAAGGCAAATACCCTGGAGCTTCAGGACATGGGCTTGGTGTGCAGTAGAGCTGAAGATTGGATAAAACATTTTCTACTCCTCCTTGCACATCCACAGAACCCCACTTTCAATATCCAGCACCCATTTCAGCTGCAGGGAAGAGCTGCTGCATTCATTTCACAGAATCACAGGATATCCTGAGTTGGGAGGAAGCCATGGGGATCATCAAATCCAACTCTTGACCCTGTACCTCACCATTCCCAAAAAACTCATCATGTGCTCTAGAGCTTCTTGAATTCTGTCAGGTTTGGTGCTGTGACCACTTCCCTGTGAGCCTGTTCCAGTGCCCAGCCACCCTCTGGCTGAAAAGCATTTTTTGTAATATCCAACCAGCTGTACAGTACAGTGCACACAACCAGGACTTCCCCATCCCAGGTGCAGGATCTGGCATCAGCACCACCTTGTGTGAGCCCACTGGTGCTGTGACAGCAGGGCTTGACTGCAGGACAAGCCCTGGGTGCAAATACAGGGACGCACATGAAAGGAGACAACCTTCATCTTCAACCTTCCTCTCCAACCTTCCTCTCCATCCATGACTTCATTTCCCAAGCATGTGCTTCAGCCCCTCCCACTTTACACACATGTAGCCTTCCACAAATCCCAGTGCCCAGCACACCCTACACTGATCCCATGTGCTTTTCTGAAATGGAGACTGGCAGCCTAAGTGCCACTGAACATAACATCTGACTGGTCATTTGCATAATTTCATAATATCTTCTTTATATATTACCAATGAGGGGGTTTTTTCCTACATTTCAGACTTATTTTGATGAGATTTCGTTTTCTTTCTTTCCATAACAGCTATGAGGAGGAGGAAAAAATATATACTGGTAAGAATTTTCAAATAAAAAGAACTCTTCCTCTTCAAAGACCAAATATGCTCATGACAAAATGTTCTGTACGAAAAACAGCAATGTACAAAGGAGGTATGCAGCCAAATAACGTAATGACATATGCTCAAGTATTACATATAACTCAAATTAATTTTATTTTAGTACATGAGCAAAGACTTTGGCACGTGACTTACCCTTCTATTATCTTCTTTGCTCTCCACTAAGCTGCAGAGGTTTTTAATGTGCACAGCTCAGTGAGATATGTCAAAGAATGGTACATCAAGTTATCTTCCTACAATTACATGAAAAATGCAATGTAAAATATGAGTGGAAGAAGGAGCTGTGATACATGAAAAAAGAAATCCAATGTGAAGTGAAATTTATCCTCCAGAAGTGCATTCATGAAGTGTTGAAATTAATAAGCACTAGCAGTTTCCTGACCCTGAAAAAGTTTGTTGCTTTTGTCTTGATTGTAGCCTGTTACACCTGTACCATCAACAGAAATAATTGATCAGACACGAGAATCTTCAACCCATCTGGGATGCAAGACCTCCCTCCCTCTCTTCAAGATGTTATATTTCTGACTAATGTAGCAGATTTCAATGTTGATCTCCCACATATAATTTAAATGCTAAAGTTTGCACATTTCCAGTGTTAAAAATATTTTAGTCGTAATATGCAAATTACAGGATTAAATCTAACCACTCTTGGAGGAAAAAATAAATCAACATAAACCAGTACTGTTTGCTCTGATTCTTGATCCTAAACTTAGATCACAGTGGTCATTACTTAGTGTTCTGTCCTTTATCTCTTTAATGTGAGCCGTCTATGCAAGTATTTTTAAGAGCTTGTACTGTTTTAGCAAGAACCAACTTTTCAGGATATATGTGTGTGAATATATATATATATATGTATATATGGATATATATCAGAAGACATATATGCAGACAGTATATTGTTGTGACTCTGGGGACAGATTACAATACAATTCCCTTGTTCAGACTTTTTCTTAATGTAGGACCCCATTTAGATGTGATTAATATCTGCATTCTGCCAAATCACTGGATATGCTGCTTTATTCTTTTAAAGCTTGCACTTCTGTATCCAGACCTTTTTTCTCTGGACATTGGTAAGAGAAAAGAAATAGCATGTTAGGCAATATATCTGCTTGCTTACCCATGTCAAAATTAAGATGCAAATGTTTCATCAACTCAAGAGCTATGCAAGAAATCAAGGCTAACTCAATGTACACTGAAGCCTAAAACAATCCAGGATATTATGCATACATCCATTAGCTCCCTTGTGTACACAACTTCTCACTTCCCAGGCATTTCATTCTTCTGGGAGAAATGAACTGTCAGAATGAGCAGAAATCTAAAACAGTCTGCTTGGGTAACTTCGCTAACTACAGGCAGTTTGCAGTGCTGCAGCAATTTGTTGGCTGTATTTTAAGGAGACAGGAATAGAACACAGGAGGCAATCACGGCTGTGGCCCTCTGCTTTTCCCAGAAGACCTAAAAGAAGCTGAAGCATGAGCTCAGAGCTCCGTGCACTACAGAAAACCATTTAGGACCCCATTTATAACACCTCACACAACAAAACAGCACAACCTCAGTTTGCCAGCTGAGAGCAGGAACAATCAAGAGAGAGCTATTCTTTGCCAGGACCCAAAAGGAAACTGAAATTCCTCTGTGTTGGTAAGGAAGGGTGCACTTTACAGAAGTGCAAGTAAGACAAAGAGACAAAACAAAGAAGCAGAACAAAAGAGCAATTGCATCTATCCTCAATGAAAGGAAAATTCCCTCCTGGCTCTGCCCTCCTGGCAAATTCATTTATCTCCAGAAGCTCAGCAAAGCCCTCTAAACAAACAGCTGAAAGAGTTTAGTGGCACTACTGCACAAAGCTAGCTGCTCTAACACATCATGCTTCAGAGAAAGGTAGAGGAATATCCACTTCCAATAAAACAACAAAAAAAGATCAGAGGTGAAATTTTTACAGTGCTTTTTCTTCTAGAACAAGTGAGAGAAAGCCAAAACTCTAGCAGTAGTTGAAATTATTTGGAACTCTTAAATTAATCTCCTTGCACAGATTTAATTTCATTAAATCTTCTGTATTCTTCCTGCTTTTGAGAAAGATGTTTGGAGAGCAACAGAAGTATAGATAGAATTAGTTCTGTATCAATGCTAAAGGTGATAAATTACCCTAGTAAAGCTAGCCTAATTTTTTCAGTGCCAATTTTGCCATGTCATATACCATGTATCACATTTCTTCTTTAATAGCAATTGAATGGCTTTTCTGTGAGTTCCTTGAGTAAAATTGTTCAGTGGTTTAATAACTGTTGCTGTTGGTCAGTTTTGATATTTATTGAATGTTCCTTTTCAAAGTTTGTGGTTTGTTACCTTTTTTTTATTATTCCTAATAATTCTTGTGGGTTTCTGTGAGTTTCTGTATGACTTCCTTCCTTCCCAGTACTTTCGTCTTAGACTTCTTGCTGAAAGTTTTTTTTAATGTCATTTAACTTTTAACATTTATGTATGCTTAGTTCCCTTTTTCCATAAAAGTCAGCCACTCCAACCTCCTAAAAACCATTTGTGTTGTTCTCTGTTTCATATGTCTCTATAACTAGCAGATAACAAATCTTCTGAATTAAATACAAATGTGGTCACTGATCATTTACTAATTCATCCATCTCCCAATATACACAAAGTTTCTTGGTCAGTTAATTGGTTTGGCTTAACTATAGAGTTAACTATAGAGTCCAGTGACTACAACATTAAAAAAAACTTACATATATATGTCTACATCTCTACATTATTTATCTATATATCTATATATCTATTTATAGATATATCTATATAACTATAATCTGTATCTATATCTTCATATACTAGACAACGAGCTCAATCTCCTATTATATTCTGTTTAAGATATTACATCTGTAGCTTACTTTTTGTCATCTTTCTCAGCTGTTCACTGTATTTTTTGTCGCTTCTTGTCATCCTGCTTTTCTTTTTGCATAATGCCATTTAAGGAGGACAGAGTAAGACCTAGAAGCTTTACATTTGCAGCCATTAAATACATTCCAACCATCATTTTGGTTTGAACCCCATTTTTAGTTCCTCAGCCAAGTCTTTATCATGAGATTCTGTTTACATAATAGTCGCATAAAAATGATTGATGCTACAGGTGCTTCAATGCTTACATCTAGATAGATACTGGCCAGAGTGTTTTGTTCAATGGATCATTTTATATTACTATCATTAAATAAAAAATAATTTTAAAAAAAGTAGCTTGCTGTACAAAATGTATCATCATTTTTATTTGAAATAGGAAACAGAGAGGAGCTGCCCATTCTGGGCACTGGCCTGCTTCTCTTTTGATGAATGGTTATCCTTGGGAAAATGATGATGTACCATTATTGCATAGAGAAGAAATATAAATTCAAGACTTACTAAGAAGTTGCAAATCTCAGAAAATCCTGGTGTATCTTCAAGGGGAAATGGACTGACTTTTGATGGCAACCAAATTCTACCACACCATGTAGATAAAATATGTTACCAGGACATTAGCAAAGCTTAGCTTTTTGCCAGTTTGCTGCTTTAGATCACAAGTTATTGTTCTGGGACAGCAGTATAGTCAGTCAGTGACGTTCCCAACATGTTCTGTCTTAAACTCCTTCAGAGAAAAAAAAAAAACAAGTGACTAAGAACACTTAGAGATGTAATCCAAGCCAAATGCAAACATCATTTGCTATGGAAGGTAACTTCATATTGCAGTTTTCCCAGGGCCCTTCCTAAGCTTTAGACTGATAACAAATTATGTAGCACAACTGAATGTAAAAATCACATCCCAATTTGCTTCAAATTCTGACTAAGATGAAAAACAATGAACAAAGTAATAGAAAAAGTTGTGGAATTGTGGTAGATACCTGTATCTGTCAAGATATCTGTCCAGAAAGGGTCCAGAAATCCTTTTGCTTGTGATCTTACTTTCATGTAGCTAAAAGGACATATAACTCCGAAAGTGTAGAAAGCAATAGCAAGAGTTAGGAAATTAGACACTATTGTTATGATTATTGTTGTTTTTAATATTATTATTTTTAAAAATACTTTTTTTTCCCTAGTTTTGACCTATTGATGATAAAACATTAATCAAACAGATAAACTGGAAGTAGTTGCATTGTAACACATATCTTTAAATATTTGATTTTGTTTGGGTTTTTTTTTCTAGTTTAATAGTAAAAAAAAAAGAGTTGTCTTTTTAAAATTTTGTTAAAATGACAGAATAAACTTTTTATTTCTTTGCTATAATTCAACATAATTATTTGTCTTTAGACAATCAAGGTCTACTCAATTGGATTCAAAGCTTGAACTAAACTCCTCTTGCATGCTGTACTATTTCTTGATTTAATACAAAATATCTTGATGTGGCACACTTCAGATGAAAGAAAGATATTCCTAGGCCAGTTCTAAAGTGCTAGGAAGAGGCGTGTATAATAGTACCACTCTCTGCACATAAAGTGGTGCCAAGAGGAGCTGCTGTAATAGTGGTACTGAAAATGGAAAGAAAACAGAACGTAGCCAAAAAGGCAGTTTGGGTGTTGGGCTGGTTTAAAATTACACTTAGCAGAGGTACTGACCCTTTGACTTCAGTTATGGATCTTTCCTCTGATGTTCTTCTCTTTAAAAGGTTAATAGAAAAAGACTATGCCGTGTTCTCTCTTTAAAACCCCTTTTAATATCTCATCAGGGACAGTAGTTTTTGCAAGCAGAAGTAGCTGGCGTTACTCCTGCAGTTCAGAATCATGCTGTAGGAAAGCAGGCAGCAGTTCAGGGCCAACAGACTTTGTGTCTATTAAGATTCACAACCAACACATCTTTGCTGTGCTTCCCTTGCTAGAGGCTCTTATGTGGTGGTTTCGTTCCTTCAGTGTCTCCATGGAAATGCCCATTTTCCCAGCAGACTCAGGCTTTTAGAACTTAGATTGTGCAAAATGTACTCAAGAACACACTGAATGACTTTTTCCTTTTTTGGTTTTTTTTTTAGTTTTTTTGTTTTTCTTTTTTTGTTTTTCTATTTCAGTCTTAAATGCAGACTTGAAATTCAACCTCAGCTACACTAAATACCTCAACACTAATTTGGAACTTAGATTGTGCAAAATCTGCTCAAGAACACATTGAATGGCTTTTTCCTTTTTTGGTTCTTTTTTATTTTTTTCTTTTTTTGTTTGTTTTTCTATTTAAATTTTAAATGCAGACTTGAAATTCAGCCTCAGCTACACTAAATACCTCAACACTTCAAAACCTGTGATAATCTCTGAACATAGCTGACCTATGTAAGGTGAATATGTAAGTAATATGAAATTCATACACTCCTTTGGGTAAATTTGAAGATAGAAAAAATCCATATTTCCTATTATTGCTCTCTGCTTTGGTAGGGATCAAAACAACAATTTTTCAGTCACCTTCATAAAATAATAAAAAATAAATGTTAAAGCCCTTCCAATATAATTTTTTGGTTACAACAGGTCATTTTACCTATTTTTTTTTCCTTTGGTCAGATGCTGACTATGCCAATAAAAATTACTCACAAAAGCAAAACACATTTTTTGAAAAACTTCCGCTGGTGCTGGAAAAATCTTCCAGGCACACAGTATATCATCACAGATAAGTAGACCAAGTTCTAGCATGTTCTAATGGACTGAAGATATACATATATAGTTTTGTTTGGCCAGTGGTTGCCACCCAGCACTTTCTCTTGGCATGAAGAAAGGAAAAGTGGCGTAGAGAAAAGGAAATGAGGAAATCCTCTGTTTATGTCTTTTAAAAATGCATAATTGTTATCATTTTCGCAAAATACCGCTGACGAAGTACAAAATATGCCTATACTGGCACAGATTCTTTAGAAGAAAGCAAGAAATAAGGATAAATTCTGTAGCCAATGTATCAATATTCACTGATGGGAATGCAGAGAAAAATAAAATAGATTCAGTTTTAAGCTGTTTTGAAATCTTGTACAGAATCTGTTAAATTACTTGTAAGAGGTATTAAGATGAAAGACAAACAAGCATTAATGCTTAATATACACTGAAATTATATAATTCATCTGTTTCACAACAAATATTTAATTGTGTGAGCTTGTTAAGGATTGCATTTTAAAACCTCCTGTTACGTGTTTCCTACAACAGTTAACTAAAACAATTGCAATCCCCATTCCTACTGAAACTTTACTGAAGTCCATCTTTCATGGATTAGTTAATTTCTATCATGAAGTTGATGTCCAACAGGTATTCTGTAGGAAGGAAGAGTACTCTGAGTCCCAGCACATGTGGATATCCAGCCACGAGAGAAGAAAGGATTTAAAGTCCTCTTATCAGGCAGTTGTAAAGGATTTTAGTGCAAAAGCATTTCAAAGCTTGCTTCTATGTTGAGGAATTTGTGGGGAAGAAATGGCTGAAAATAAGATGTACAAATTGCCACTCCAGCAGTGGCTGCAATGGCAACATGAATGGAGTTTATATCTGCAATCAGGATTTGTGTGTCTATTTAAGAATATCAGTTGTATTCAGTAATGCAGCTGAGAGCTGCCTTGCATGAAAATGTGTATGTGACAACTTAAGTTAGTGTGTTAATCTAGTATAACTGGCTGATTCCCTTTCCTAAAAGCCTTAAGCTGTAAATATTTTCTCTTGGTATCAATAAATTACTTCTTAGTGATATGAAGACAAAATTAGAAATAAGTATTTATTATGATTCCCCAAAACCTATTTGAGCTAGATGTATTGTGTTTTCTTCAGGAATGTGCAGTCTACAGATGTGTATGAAATATAATCAGAATATTTTCACAAGATTTACTTCCATTATTTCCTCTTTGGATTAAATCTAAAGTAAACTAAAACTATATAGGAGTTTAATATGTTAATCATACAGTCCAAAATGTTCCCTTTTCAAAAGCATTCTAATTAATGGACTAAGTTTGTGCCAAGTAAAATTTTTAGGAAAAAATTAAGTTTTTCCTCATAGTTGGGCAGGCATATGGTGGAAAGACCTTCGTGTGGGAGAACAGTTGTAGGGGAAAATAAGAATTCCTACAGCAAATGTACAAAGGTGAGGACAAAGCATTGTGGGATTTCTTTCTTCTTTTTATTTGGCTCTTTCCTGCCTTCTAGCACAAAGGAGATTCAGAAGTTCTGTCTATAATATATTATTTAACATATTTCCTTATTTTCTATAGCTCTTCAAAAGCACCAAGTGTGTCTGGTCCATGTTGAAATTCTGGGAATGTCATACCATGAGGAAAAGTTGCACTGGGACTTTGTTCTAGAGATTTTTGCCTAATTGGTCCCTGAGGTGGCCAGGCATATAAAATAGCTGCTAACATAAGGCAATACCAGGAGAATATTTTAAAAAACCACCAAGGATTATCATCTTCCCTTTAATTCCCAGCAGTGACTGTGACATTTTTAAAGAATCGTGGGGCTCCTGAGAGGCTGAGGTGAGAGTACAAGAGAACCTCCCTTCTCAAGAGCACCTCACCCTCTTTCTTCTCACCCATATCATTTAATAATTACCTTAATCAAGTCCTGTCTGAGTGATTTAACCTCGTGGTGCAAAAGTGCAAGAAGAAGTGTGGAGAGGCCATCCATACCCTGGTCAGTTCAAGTGGCTGTAGAGCCCCAGCTCCTCCAGAGTCACTCTTGGGATCATCAGGCCAAGGAATTGTCTGTGTTGTACAGAAACCTTCCTTCTGCAGCAGCTGCCTGCAGGTGTGTCAGGAAGACAGAAAACAGATCAAGTGATACTGAGAAATGACCCTTCACCCAGCAAGTTCTGCTGGCCACTGTTTTGGCTTTGGGGGTTTCTTGACCCTGCTGTGCTTTTTCTGCTTAAAAACATTGACTGCTTGTCCAGTCTTCCATCAAACCTGTGAGAGCTGTCAGGATCTCCCCTGCCTCAGCAGGGGTTTACACGGGTATGTTTCTGTGTGAAAAGCTGTCTTATCCCCCTGTTTTCAGCCTTGTTCCCCCTACTTTCATCCTTTCACTAGCAGGCTCCAAGTGCCTCTGTTGGAAGACATAACAACTAATCTGTACACATGAATTTTATAGCTCTCTCATGCCATACTAAGCTTAGTTTTCTGATTAAGTATTCCTAACAGTTAATTTTTCCCCAATTTATTAATCCACATTAAGTCAGGGAAATCAGTGTTTCAAAGAAGAATGAACCATGGACCTATGTGTCAATTTAATGTTGTTTTCAGAGGTGTTTTTATTGTTTCTTAGTAGCTTCTAACAGTCAATTTAGTTTTGTCAGCTAATGAGTTTTGAAATTAAGTTGTCCTGGAACTATCACAGCTCTAAGATGCTGCTACATCTTCCATCAATTATGTAGTTTAGGAATTATTACTTATGCACCTTTCATTTATGTGTATGTCTATGACAAATTTTATTACTCATTTTAGTTACATTTAGGATTAAAATTTGGAGTTTACTTCTTTCTGTCATCTTCATCTTTATCAGTAACTTGTTATGATTAGAAATCTTTTCTTCTTATTACCCTTTCTACATGTTTTGTTTTATTGTAATAAATGAGTATATAATATTATCAGTTTCTCATTTTATTTAAAGCAATTATTTAGCTGCATCAAAACATTTCTCTTGTCCTCTGATTACTTGGTTTCTTTAAAGCTTTTAAAATTTTTTTTTAGAGAAAGCCTCTTGAAAAGTAAGTCTACTAGGTTTTTAGATTCGTAAAGAACTTAAAGCTTTTCCAGCAACTCAACACGTACTGACTTCATTTTACCCAAGATTTTCACTGTTACCTTTTTCATTTTCATAGACATGTGGTTAATTTACTTCAAGTTACCTGGATTGCACCTGGAACTTTTGTTCCTATTTTTTTTTGTGCAACCTTTGTCACTTCACACAGAAGTGGTGCTAAGTACGATGTTAAAGAGCCTTCAAATTAAACCTCATTTCCTAACGTAATTCATACTCCCTGAAGCTTTAGGCAGACCTGCTGAGCCTCCCACAGGCTGTTCCAGCACAGATCTCTGGATTTCTCTCCTCCATTAACATAAATTTTTTTAAAATTACTACATTTCTTCAGTAGTCTTCCCTCTTTGAAGGCTAATTTTGTAGTGGTCATCAGCTGACTACCTGTACATCCTGCAATATTTTTACTCCAGGTACATTTGGAAACAGTGTTTATCCACATTTATCTTAATTTTATTCCATCAGAATTTCATTCTATTTTCTCTATCAAAGTGCAACTTTCTATTTATGGAATATGCTGATTCTTTCTAATCATTCTAATCTAATGATTCTTTCTAATTTCCCTTACTATTCTACTTAATCTCATCAATTACTTTTTCTGTCTCAATAGACGGTATGCACTGAAGCCTCACTTAGAGTGAGGTGCTCTGCAGTCTTCTCCTCATGCCTAAAAGGATTAAGTTTTAGTTATCCCTCTTATCTGCTTTTTAATATTTTCATAATTCTATCTTTAAGGTTAAGTGCAGTCACAAAGGTTTTAGTTAAATTCTAGGGGGATATCAAACTATAACACACTGTGTTTGCTATTACAGATTAATTTAAATGAATTATTTGGTTTCAGATCCTGCACACTATTTGTGATGAAGTAATTAGTTTCATTTTCTCTCTCAGGCTATAAAACTGCTGTGCTTGAAACAATCAGGGGTATTATATAAAAAGACTTTTCTGGACAGTGTCTATCAGTGCTGTCTGGACACTGATAAAAGAGATCTGCCAGAAATGGTTCAAAGGTGTGCCTAGAGAGGATCAGTCTGGACTGAGGGAGCATTCTTTTACTGAGAGGGAGTCCAAACCCTGGAACAGACTTCCTGAAGAGGTGGTCCATGACCCAGTCCTGTCTGTGCTCCAGAGGTATTTGGAAATGCCCTTTCATGACGTCCTTGAACTTTGGCCACGCCTGAAGTGATCAGGCAGTTGGAACAGGTGATCATCATGCATCCCTTCCAGTTGAAATAATCTTTCCTCCTCCTCCCACATCATCCCCCACCCTGGGGGAAAAGATAGGGTTTCTAAGTTGAAAAGAAAGAGTTTCTGAGTTGAATCCAAACCTTTTTTTTTTCTTTTTTGGAGAAGAGATGACAAAAAAGCAACATAAAATGGTGTAGTAATGTTAGACTGTACTATGCAGACCAAAGCATCGATCTAATTTTCCAATGTGATAAATATATTATAATGGTCGGTTTGGTCACAGCTGGAAGAAATGTTAAGATATTTGCACTTTTATTTTCAAAGATATTTGTATTATGTCTTTGTTTTTTTCCTGGGATAGAGTTAATTTGCTTCACAGTAGCTGCTCTGGGGGTATGTTTTGGATCTGTGCTTCAAAAAAGAGTGTTGATACCACAGGGATATCTTCATTGTTTGCTGAGCAGAACTTCCACAGAGAGGAGGCCTTTTCTGCTGCAATGTAATAGATGCCAGCCTTCAAAACAAGGGCAACTGGCACAACCACAGTGGTAAATAGATGATAATAATTAGGTACAAATAGTCTGCAACACTAAACTTTACAATAGCATAATTCTTTAGAGTAGTTCTCAATATGTAATTTAAGATATTCAAAAAGGGTATGACTGGTGTTCACAGTTCTGAAACCAGTTAATTAAAAAAAAATCGACATTTGAGCTCAAAACAAATGAACCAAGTGAAAAATCCAAACAAGGAATCTTAATCACCAACTGCTTCTGTTATACCAAGATTTTTATGCATGCTTGGGCTGCCTTTCAGTGATGACTACTTTTAGCCACATCTGTCTGAGCTTCAAAGAAACTGGTGACCCAGGTTTGTAGGGTTATTCATTACTGTGCTCTAGACACATTTAGTTTCTCTGATATGATGCAAGTGTGATGTCTCCCATTCTGGATGTGTATATAAGATATTTATCACATGTTTGAAACATTCATAAAGGCTTTTAGAAATGACATTTGGAGATAGAGAAAGGAAGGTTTAGATAGAGAAAGGAAAGGAACTGTCCTCCACTAGCTCTGATGTGAATAAAAACTGATTAAAGCATTGACAAAGTTGTATAACTATTTAGTTTTTGACAGTTTTGTACAGCAACAAGTAAAAAAGTAGTGATTTTTCTCCTCACTGGACCAACACTTCTAAGATCAAATGTAATTGTTTTGTGTTTTTGTCCTGAGTTATGTAAAGTCCCCATGAAAGTTAGAGATCAGTAAAAAAGAATCACAAATCTAGCACAGATGCACAGTTGTGCTGTGAGTCGCAGTCATTGTGAGGGATTGAGAGCTGCGCAGATGTCCCGACTCCTTCCCCTCAAAAGGATGGGGAAGAAAACAAGAAGGAAAAGCTTATGGATTGAGACAAAAATGGGGAGATCACATACCAATAGCCATGACTGGCACAACCTCCATGTAGGGAATATTAATTAAAAAGAGCTTTGAATAATGAGAAACAAAGGCAAATCAAAATAACTTCTCCTGCACCTTTCCTGGCATTCCTTCATCCCTCCAGACACCCCACATGGCTCAGGTGGGGATGGGGAGAGGAAGGCAGTGTTTAGTCCATGAAAGTTTGTTTCTATCACTCCATCCCCACAGGGGCTCCTCTGCAGCCCCCACTGCCAACACCTTGGTGTCCATCCCAGTAGCTACAGCCACATAAAAATTGAGGGCATAGGGACAGTCAGAAATCTGCCCAGTTTTCCAGGCTTCATGAGCCATCACTTCTGATTTCCTGACCTTACTGTCACGGGTCTGAGAGAAAATAACTACAGACTTAATGTCTCCCTGATGGGATGTCTTGTCAAATTGCTCCTTGTAAGCTCTGTTGTATATTTATCCCCACAAAGTTGTCTACATCAAATCAGCTTAAGCAAATACATATTTGGGTGCTTACAGGTGGGCAGCAGCTAAGTGGGTGCAGGCTCAGTTTTAAAATGGCAATCAATTTTCAGTTTGATAGGGCAAAATATATTTTTATTTTAATGGAGCAATTTGGATGTTGCAAAAACTTTTGAAGAAGAGAGAATTCTTCCAGAAAACTTTAAAGATTCCAATCATTAATTTATTTAGGTGTAGCAATCAGGTTGGTAGCTCAGCCCTCCACAGAGGGACATATAATAAGAGCTTGACCATCAGCCTTGAATAATCACCAGCATCAAAATCCCTCAGTAACCTGAAAATGTTTTATCTATTGCGTATAATAAAATTGTATTTCCTAAAAAGGCAATCAGCCTGAAATAAGGATTAGCATTCCCTCTGACAAATTGCTTATATAGACTGATATTCAGTTGCTGTTTTCTTCTGTTTTCTTCTTTTTCTTCCACTGTTCTCTGTTTGGATTTGTCAAACTTAAAACAAAGAATATACAAGAACACTGTATAAAGAGAGTTTTTTTATTCTGCTTTCACTTGCATGGCAGCATTTTATTTATTTTTTTTTTTACCTCTGAAGGCATTAATATCTTTTTCATTAAATTTTTGTTGGAATATTTTGAAATATAGTCGTTAACTTGACTGGTTGTTCGAGGTCACACATTGCTTGAAGCAGACCTCTATTAACATGTAAATTGCAGTTTCACACCAGTGGCCTCTTTAAAGTCAAAGGGGGAATAAAGTTTTTAGATTGGAGTTGGGCAGTCAGCATACCAAGAAGGAGTGTGTTTAGAACACTAGGAGTTCAAGTGAAAATTCTATGATTTATTTATTTTAAACCATCCAAAATACTACATTAGTTAAGGTTTTATTCTTCCAAGTGGTAATGCTTTCTTCAATAACCTATTTTTTCCCCTATTTTTCCTTGCCATTGCTTTGCTCTCTCTTGCCCCGTAGAAATAAAGGTTTGGTAGGACTGAGTCAGGGTTTTGACATCTTTGTTGTCAAAGCAGCTGTGTCGTGTAATCAATGATTAATATCTTGATGAATTTGAGTTTGAATCGTGTTCACATAGCGGACATTCTCACTCCAATTTCTGGTATTGGGAGAAATCGTACTGACATTTGTCCTTGGTCCAGCAGTGCCTTAAATTTATGTCTATATTCCCACCAGTGACTTTGGGTTTTTGCTTTGTATTTGGAGAAGGCAATCACATGTATCTTCAGCCTCTGCCTTTTTAGCTGAAACATGCCTAACTCCCCTAGTAATATCATGTGTGGTTGGATAGCCAGCATCTTTGCTTTTCTAGGAGGGATTTTACGAGTTGAACCTATTTAAATATCTCACTGCATGTAGTATTCTTCATTATTTTAATTTTTTAATGGTAATTATTTTGTTTGTGGTGTTAATCCATATTCAGGATGATTTCTTTAAAGAGAAAAACTATAGGAGGGAAAAGCCCTGGGGAGTAACCACTTTAGTTACTGGACACTATCACCCCTGGGGTGACAAAGAACCTAAAAGAAAAAAAAAGTTTATTTAGACAAGGGTTCCGATTTCTTTAAAATTACCTGATAACAATACAATTATAGGCAATATTATACTAAAACTCTCACAAAATTTAAATCTATGGGAGTCGCTAGGTAAAAAACCAATCAAAGACTGAAAACCAACAAACCACTGGACAGAATATGACTTTTGAATTTATGTATTCATCTTTCAATAACTGGAGTTGTTGACTTTCTCTATTCCTGATAATACCAACCTCCACACTTCAAAACCAGTTATTTTTTTGATTTTTTTTAAGGAAATTTAGAGCAATTTTCTTAATTTATTGTAAGGAAGGAAAACATAAAATATTTTTTTTAAGGATCAGAAACTTACTTTCACTGTGAAAAGTAAGATATGAGTTTAAGTTGTGCTTTCTACACAAAGACTTAATTTTTAATATATTTATCCATTAGATCAGGATATGCTCCTTCCACTAACTTTACATTTTAGTAAAAATAATTTAGCAAAATATCCATTCTACATGACATTTTATTAATTTTTAATCGTATTATTTAGTTATTGTATTAAATTTTATCAGAATGGATGGTAGGTATGCTTTCATCATTCATTGATATTCTATGAAGGTGTAAAACATATCAAAATCTCCTTTAAGCTTGTGTTAGCCATGTGTTTTTGCCTATTGTAGGTGGGGATTTGTGGGTTTGGATTGTCAATTTGTTTTCTTTTTTTTTGCTGCTCACAATTCCAGCAGCCTGTGTGACAATTAAATACTGGCACTGTTTGTGTTCTATTTCCCTGATCAGAAGCTGATATGTGTGTCTGCAGCCTCCAAATTCCTGGATTTAAATTGCAGGTTATCCTACAGCTGTATCAGAAGATTATATATAAAAACCTTCTGCAAAAATCATTAGAAATAAAAAAAAAAAAACCCAAATCAAAACCAAATAAACAAAACCAAACAGAAAAACCCCAGGCAAGCAGCTGTCTAGAATGAAACTCTGTATTGAACATTTTCTGTCTCAAAGGTAACTCAGCACTTGAGAACATTAAAAGCAGTGGAAATCTAAGGTGGGAGGGATTGGGCATCTAAAATGTGGTTGTAGAAACTGGCCTTGATCTGGGCAAAATGTAGATAAGTAGCTGCAAATAATTAATTGGGAGAGCAAGAGGTTTCACAATGGAATATGGATACTTGCGGGGATGTAATACAGAAAAGGAAAACCCCTGAAACCATGGAATTCAGTTTGTTATGAGCACAGGGTACATTCAGGCAGGTCTGAAGAACCTGCCAGGAATATAAATGGGGTGAGGGTGATTTCTCAAAGCCAGCCTAGCACTGAGACACAATGAAGTAGCATGGACTTGTGAAAAGGAGAGATTTCCCCAGCCCTTAGTTTGTCTGTCAGTGCCCCAGAAAAGCCAAGTCCCTTGTGTGTCCAGTTATGAACAGTCCTGCTGGATTGGAGGGTGGCTCCACTGACACACACCCCACAGCATAAGGCAGACAGACCTCTGTGAGCATATCTCCACTCTGTAGTATTCCTACTCCTCAGCAGGTTTTCCTCTTTATTTATGTTCTCCACTGCTGGGGACTGCCAGCCCCGAGGAAGCACTCACACTATCAGCTTATGGAATAAAACTCTTTATTAATACAAAACTGTGACAGGTTAGGGCCAGTGATAGTACCTGACTGCAAAAAGAAAATCAATAAACAGACAAGCTCTAATGCCAAATAAAAGTATTCAGCACACATTGCCTGCATTTTTATCCAAGAGGTGTCCCTATGGGGGAAAAGATGCATTTAGCTCTTTGACTGATCCCAGTAGTTACAATGAAACCTTCCCTAAGTTTTCCCCATTCTCAAGCTACTTTTACACTGTTTATTTGTGTTTAGGTGGAAGGCTGAGTGACTTGAGTCATACTCACCCTTGTTACTGATAGGTGTGAAATTCTCTCACTTCACTCTTGAAGATACAGGCAATAAAATCCAGAGCACATATCCAGAGAGGGGTGGCTACACCTTGAGGGTACAGAAAACTTGGGTCTAATTTTGCAGTGCTCTCTAATTCTCTTAATATAGAATGATGGGATATCCTGAGTTGGATGGGACTTGCATTGATCAAAGCCCAGCTCCTGGCCCTGCACGGGAATCCTTCCATGTGCTGCCCTCCTTAAGACACTCTCTAATAGTTTTATGTCTTTCTTATACTGTGGTGCCCAAAATTTTACACATGCAAGATTCTTATGGCTTTAGTTTTTGTGTTTGTGATAAAAAAGAAAATGAGTTATACAGAAGAAATTCACTTGTGCCATTTGAAAGTTACTAAGTAATGTTTTGATGAAATACACCTGGTTCTGTAGGAACCGGATTTTGACATAGCGAATAAAAGATGAATTAATTAACCTTTCCTACATTATTTGTCTGTTAAGACTTCCTAATGAGAATACAGCTATAATAGACTTATGTTCATAAATAATTTCACCATTTCTTGCTGGCAAATTCAGTTTTCAAAGAAAACAAAAATATTCATTATCATGTTTTGAGTGCAAATTGCACCTCAGTAAATCACCATTTCTTCAGGGGAAAAAAAAAATAAAAGACTGGACTAGCAATGTTTCTGATACAAATCTTTTTTTTAAAGCCAGATTAACTAGTAAATGGACATTTTCTATTTTATTTTTTCTTTCAATCAGTCACTGAATAGAATGAAATTAATAGATTAACATTTTAGTTTTTATTCATGCCCTTAACATATTTATGTCTGGATTCTTAAATTGTTACTTGAATCCTACTGGCCAACTGTCTGAAACACAGGGGTTCAGAAGCAGACACAGGTAATAAATATAACAAAAGAAATAATTCTGATTATATCTACTATAAAAATTATGCAAAAAAATTCTTTTTTTTTGAAATTTCTATTTTTAATCTAATAGTAATTGCATCCCAATTCAAATATGTGTACTCTCAGTCTCCCCTGGAACGAGAATCTATTTTTGCACACACCAATGCAATAATTCCTAGATTTTTTTCTGTAGTACCTTGGCAATGAGATGTGTGGTAATACAAGTTGATCAACCTCTTAAAAACCATCATGAATTACATGTTAGCTCAATTTCCATTGCATAACAAAAGATCATAGGGTTTGAATATCCTTACTATAAGTGAAAATTATAAAATTGTAGTTATGCAAATGGACTTACCAAAACAAAATATGTACTATTAGCCCTTTAGAAATTCTGTGTGACCACCATGTTTGGTCTTGGGTTTGGAGTTTTTTAATTGATGTTACTGGTACCTCAGTAGCCACACTTTAGATCCATTTTAATCCTAGTTGGTTTTTAAATATATTTACAGCTTGAATGTACAATTTTACAGGGCACAGATACTCTTCCATTTCTAAAGATAGGTACTAAAGCAGATATACTCTCTGATAGGTTTTTTTTCTTGCAAATAGTGCAAATTTTTTACTTATAATAAGAGCAACATAGGCTTAGTGCAAATTATTTTTATGTGAAGAAAAAAATGTCCTTGGATATATTTTATTGAACTTTGCATGAGATCATCATAAAAATCAATACTGAACTGCTATTAAAGAAAAATCCTTTTGCCTCACATCCTTCATTTCCAAAATAAACTTATCCTTATGGATAAAGAGCTCAACTAGAACAAAGAGATAGATTGTTTCAAAAAGCAAATAGAAGTTTTCATTTCAAGTATGGATTTTCTCATTTCTCAGAATAAAAGATTTGGGTAAAAAACATGAAGTACAAGTATATTAATTTCACTTTCTTCTTTCCATATCTGAGAAGCAGCAATTTTGTTAGAATCAAAGTTCCCAGCTGTATACATTAATCTATTTGCCTGTTAAATTACTTTAAATAACAAGTGGGGTAGAGATACTGCTGTGGATTGATTGGTTGTAGCTCATAAACTGCTTTTAACACCTCAAAAGTTTATCAGTAACTGAAGTAGGAAAATTATTTTGGTGACAAAAAAATGTAGTCAAAAAATAATACTGTTCTTGTTCTTTTTCATTCTGAGTAGTTCTGCAATGTTTTTGCATTTTAGATCTATAAAATTAGATCTTGATGTTATTTTCTGTCCTTTCAAGCACTAATTTAAGATGCTTTTGTAAAATACAAGATAATCATTCTTCCTTAGTAAAGTGTAAAATCTCCAGATAGCTCAATGTGAGAAAATTTGACCTGTAGCAGTTTAATTCTTTGATATGAGCTTTTAGGCAGAGCTTTTATGCCACAGATGTGTGTAGGAACAGCTATTCAGAAAGTGTGGAAATGTAGCTATCAGAAACATAGACTCTTTTTCATAAAATAACACTCAAAAATTGGGTGCCTACAAAGGAATCCATGTGGTCCTATTTTGAATTTATAGCATTTTTTGGTTCCAGTTCAAATCCAGATCCAAGCACTATTTCTCTTTCCTTGGTTACAGTTTTCACTACATTGTCTAAAGGTTGTCTTGAATATATGTAATTGAGATTGTCAGTTGTGTTCTTTGGATGACCTGAAAAAAAACCAAAATTGAACTCAGTGAATAGAAACCAGTGTGATATGCACCTGCCCTGTTTGCAGCTAGATGTATTCACTCAGGCTTTTGCTCAGGAAAGTCTCTAAGTGATTCCTGGTCAAGCAGAAACCCCTTGCATCAACTATTGTGAGAATTTATCTTAACCGGAGAGTCTGCTCATCCATGCTGCATCAACAGCATTTTTCTCTCTTGATATAGTGGCTACTACAGGGACTTTTTCTGCACTTTAGTGTCACTCCTATGATTTTAAGCACCATGTTTTTATATAGAGAGATTATGAGTCCTTCATGAAAAAATGGACTCCTTCTAAATTCCTGCATATTGTTATATTTTGAGAATGATCAGAACCTGGGAATTAATCTTAGGATTGACAAGATTAATAGCTCTTCTTTCCAAAGTTCTAGAGGAGTTTTGCATGGGTAGACCTGCAGAAGTGTAGATAGTGCAAAACAGATAATTCATGTCAGTACTTTGGCAAGTAGCTGGCAAAATGTAAAAATGAAACCCGAGTTTGCAAGTTAAAGATGAAGTTTTAAAGTCAGTATGTGGAAAGCAAATATTAACATTGGGATGCTTCTATATATATAAAATTCTAAAACTTGATGATAAGTTCCACACTTTTAAGTTGCCTAATATTCAGAGTTAATATTAGATTCTTAAAAATTGTTAATATATTCTAAGAGCCAAGGACATTTTATAAAGCTTTTGGAAATAAAAACGCTTTCCCTTTTTGAGCTTAAACACTTCTCTCTCATTGTGAAGCCATTCCCCCTTGTCCTTTCACAACAGGTCCTGATGAAAATTTCTGGTGTTTTTTCAAGAATTTTTTCTTTCATAGCAGACTCTCCAGCTGTTGGAAAGCAAATTTGGTCTATGGCTTCATGGCTCCTTATCATTCCCTGCACATCTTTCATTTTTGGGTAGTCCTGATCTTATTGATTTTTCAGATGCTATTTTTTTATACTTTGTCTAAATTTGGGCAAATCTGTTTGGTTTCATGTTATTCATGCCTTGTGAGGTTATGACTATTATTAGGGAATATTGTCAGAAGCCAGATGGTAGAAAAACACCTTTACCATTTCTCATCACAATGAGACAGAGAGAATGTTTGCTCCTGCCATGCCCTCGGTGAGTGTGGCCTCAGTGAATCACTGTGCATCAAAAGAACCTCTATTCAGAGAGACAATATTTAATCTTCTCATTACCATATAAGACAATATATACCATATTACACTTAATTAGACTGGATGTTTTATTGGGGTGTCTCCCAGGGAGTCCAGTGAGTCATAGGGAATAGAAGTGGCCGAGGCTTAATTGGAATGCTATTATCATAAATCCCTCGCTTCGTTTTTATTTTTAGCAGGGACCACTATGACTAATACCATCTAATTAAACAGTGCTTAATTGGGTGTTAAAAATCATGTAGATTTTATATCTGATAGTATAGTAAGTGCCAAGTAATAATGATAAGAACCCTTATCAAGAAAAGAGCTTGCAACTGGTGGGAACAACCTCTGTTCACAATATTTTAATTACATCAGTCTTGAACTTCTGAGTAGGTGTTGGATGTGACAATATTAAAGATTAGCAGGCAAGTCTTCAGGTCCGTGTTTTGAGATAGCAGACTCAGGGTACAGAAAGTACACTTGGTATTTTTGCTTCTGTGTGGTGCAGAAGACAAGATAGTTGTCTTACCTAAGGGAGGGTGTGGATGGCCCATTCCTGGAAGTGTTCAAGCAGCCAGGTCTAGAGGGAGATGTTCCTGCCCATGACAGGAATGTTGGTACTAGAGGATCTTTAGGGTCCCTTCGAAGCCTTAAAATTCTATGATTCTATGAAATTTCAGCATATTTCACTTTGACCAGAATATATTAATTAACTACAATTTTGTGAATGCACTTTTGTGAAAACTTGGAGACACTGGTGCTCAAAGTAATTTCTACTACAGATCATTTTGATTATTAGATCTAGAAAATAACAGTGGGAAAATAGTTTTCTGTATTAAAATAAAAAATACTATATATATATGTCCTCTGAAGTATTTATGTGAAAAAATGCCTGTAGGGGTTGAGATGTTATTAAACTGTTTTAATAATACATCAGATTGTTCTTTCAAAGTAAAAAACACACTGAAAATTAAGACTGGCCTCACTAGTTATGTCACTTCTAGTCACAGTGTCACTGCTAAGGAAGTAGTTTTTAGCTACTGGATGCTACCAAGTCAATATGCACCCTTCAGCACCTGCAGCTATAGGTTTTCTGACAAAAAAATAAATCCAGAGATAAATAGGAAAATACATGCTTATTGTCAATGTGTAAACCTCTAACAAAATAATTTAGGAAGTTGATAGTAGTAAAGCTAAGAAAAATGTTTCAGTTGCTTTTCTATATTGGTTGTCACAGAAAATCACATAAATTCTGTCAGGACACTGGTTAGAGTGATGTTGTGCTAAGCTAAAACTGTCTCAATGAAGTAGGAGAATACTACTTTTGAAGCCACAAGAATCTCATGACTTGATGTATGCATGTTTACACTAGTCACACTTTTGTACACATGATCATTTTAAAGATTTGATTCATGCCACAGTTTATGAAGCATTCAAGCAACACCTTGTGGTGAAGTCCAAAAGATTTTTGATGCTATCTTGAAACAAAGTCTTTGTCCAGCATTGCCTTTGGAGAAAGTAAATATGTTATGGAATGCAGGTTTAGCTTCCTAGACTATGTGCTTTTTAAATGCACATCAGCTTCTAATAGTCCCAAACAAAGAGAGAAACTCCTGTTAAATTTATAAATGGCAATAAGCAATTGTGATTCTGAAGGACTTCTGGCAATGACATGCAAACCCATGGCTTATCAGAAGTGTCCTTTCAATTTCAAGATATTAGATTTTCTACATACAAAACAAGCCCCATAGAATACCTCTTCATGAGAAATATACATTATTTTCTGAAGTCTGTGAACTCTGTGATAAAGTACTTGGGTATTACCATGAAAAACACAGCTACAGTAAGAGTTTTTATAATGTCTGCTTAATTTTATAAGTTAGGTGGATGAGTTCATTGACATGATGTTTCTGTTATCTCCATCAGCAGCACAAACAGATTGGAAAGGCATTTGAGAATGTGGGAGCAGGCAAAGTGGCTGGAGAGGTGACAAAGTGTCAGAAATCTTGGCTGTCAGCATGGTGGTAATCTCCCAGATGTGACACTGCCCTCAGGATCAGTGACAGGTCCTGCTGCCCTGGATTAACAGTTTTATTAGAAATGTAGGGTTCGTGAGGTTTCTGGGTTGGATATAGGATCTGAGAGATAGTTTCAGTTAATACTGATTTTTTTTCAAGTGACTAAAGAAAGCAAGCAAATTTTAGAAGGGGGAGCACAACTCTCCTCCACTTTTCTATGAGAACTGTAATGAGGGGTACTGTCCTACATGTGTCTGAGGCTACAACAGGACTGCTGAAGGATAATCCATTATCCAAATTTAGAAACACTATATATTATATGTATAAACTAGGTGAAGATGTTTCTTTAGGCTTGGGCTGGGTTTTAAATTAAGTGTCACCTACTTCATTAACTCCAAATTAAAAAGTACATCTGCAACATCTTATGAGGTTTCTCTTCACATGAAGAAATAAATAATTCATAAGTATCACTACTACCAATATAATTATTTCATATGAACAAACAGAGGGTTCAGACAATAGAATATGAGGAACATAATCTGTCCAAACATACATAGCAATTATAGACAGGTCAAAACAACTTCCAGTACACCTGGAGCTCACAGTCATTCAAATGGGTGTTATGCTAGTATTCTGAATAATTTCCACAGTCAGTAGAGAGCGTATTGCCTAATATTGCCTAAACATTATTGAATAATTGCAAAAATCTCAGTGTCCACTTTTTTTTCCGCTAAATAAAGGGAATGGTGAAAGTCTATTCATATTTTACAACTGGAATGTTTATTACTGAAAGCCTACTTAAGTTACAAATGTTAATGAGGGTTACTGCAGTAGTTTTCCAAATGCTTCATTGATACACTTTTTGATAAAAACCTCCCATTGCGTAATACTCTTTACAATTGTGCTCATCTTCTGTCAATATCCTGAAGTTCACATCAAAGGCCATCCTGAAGATCTCCATTTTAACCTGCAACTGGTGAAAACAAACCACATGTATCAGTGCACAGCTGGTGTGGAATTGCTACAGTAGCTGGGCAGACATTCACATTCTCTGAACATGATCCCTTTGCCCAGGGTGTTTCTCCTGGGAAGCTGAAAGGCAGCGAGAGGCCTCAGAGAAAAGAAAAACAATTCTTATCTCATTTGCTTCTCCTGTGTTTTTCTCATGTGGAATGTGTTTGGAGATTGTTTACCCACAGGTGATTGTTTCATTGGATTCTGGTGTGAGTTGTTTTAACTCATTGGCCAATTAGGGCCAAGCTGTGTTGACTCTGGAAAGAGTCACGAGTTTTCATTATTATCTTTTTAGCCTTCTGTAAGTATTCCTTCTGTATTCTATAGTATAGTATTCTTTAATATGATATAGTATAATAAAGTAATAAATTAGCCTTCTGATAAGATGGAGTCCCCCTCATCATTCTCTCCCCTCATCGAGGTTGCCTGAAGTTACAATCAACAAGAGTCTGTGGATACCAGACCACCAGATTTGAATTGAAGCAGGCAAGGATCTCAGGATAATTTCAGGTCCGTCTGCGGTGAATGTTTTATGTATATGTCATTCTTTCAAAAGTTACAAGGAAAGACTCACTAGAGGTAAGAAATGTATGGATAAGGGTCTACACATACACAGAAAAGGGGGATTCATACTATTTTTAACATATCCTACTCAGTTAATGTGAAAATACACAAGTTTGGTCATCATTGCAAAGAAAGCCTATTGCTTAGGCCCAGTATTTCTAATAGCTAATAAATCCACTGGGAAAAAAACAAACCAGAAAAACATCTAGAAGCAAACACCAAAAAATGAACAAGCAAAACAAACCAACCAAACAAACAGAAAAACTCACAAAAAACCCCAAAACCCCTAAAAAGTGACAAAAAACCCCAGTAGTTTAGAAAAGTATGAAAATTTTTATGTCATTGAAATTTAAAGTGTTTACCTTACTAAACAATCCTTCCGCTCACAAAAATTATGTGGTTTCAGAAAAAAATAATGTGATAGCAGTTAAGGTGATACATACAAAAACCATTATTAGATTAAGATTATATCAGAATAGTGCAACCAAAAATGAGGTCACCAAGTATTGCCATATTCCATAATATATTAATTTAATAACGGATAAAAACAGAATATGGAAGTTACACAATCACTTTCCAAATAAACACTGTGTGTTTCCTGTATAAAACAATAGCTCAAGCAATTGGATACAGAGATCCATGTGAATCTAAAATTCTTCGAATTTTTATCTGGGATCAGATGGGGGATACAGATCATCTGAGACTGTAATGTAATGTAAAAAGAGGTTATTGAGGTGCAAGAATATTTCCAAGCACTAAGAGGCAAAATGTCCAAGGGTAGTGAAGAGACAGCCAGCCAAAGGAAGGAGCTATCAGATGGAATATATCTTCTGTCTGGAGACTCAGGGTAACTGCAGGATTCTTGGCTTTATTTTGAAGTTTCTAGATTTTCTAGTTTTTCTAGATTATTGATGCTCCTTTTTTCAACTGTTACTTCACTGAGAAGGATAGAATTACATGTTCTGACATATTTGGGAAAGAGAATAGCACCAGTCTACTGACAGCATTGGAAAAATGTTTATTACTTTTTTTAACTTTCATAGTAATAAAGATAAATAGACCTGTGTGTGGTATATCAGGGTGTAATATCTATCTGAATATTTAAAATAATCCATACAGCTAAGAGAAAATATATTCTCATCAAAGCTTTCAGCCAAATTCAGATGCGTAGATTCAGATACAGATTTAAGTGATAACAAAAATTATTTGAAGAGAGGGAGTTTATTAGTCATTAATTTTGTCCAGTTCCTCTCCAAGTACAGTTTGCCCAAAACACAAAGTGTAGAACCCTGTAGAGATGGAAAATCAATTGAAATTGACTGATAATTTGACCTCCACATTTTAATTTAACTCAAGAACCACCCCAAATACTGCTGAATGACTTGGTTTCCTAAAATAGTTTAATCTACTTTCCATTTATATTTTGTATTAGACATTTTACACAAATGCTGATGTGAAATTATAATTAAAAACGTTGTGTAGATGAAGGAATTGCAAAGTGATGCATATCCTGCATCAGCTTTCAGATCTAAACCATTATAAGAGATTTATCCCTTGATAAACAAAATACTTCAGCCTCCAGCACTACTAAACCCAGAACATATGGTTCTTTATTAATTAATGAAGTAGAGCTTACAGGCTCCTGCACCACAGTCATACATACACAAAATAATGTTGTTTATCCTGAAATTCTAATTACTTTAGAACCATAATTCAATTAGTATTATTAGTTCTTGAGCACTATGCTTCACATTAAAACAGACTCTAAAAGCTGTAGTAAATTTGAATTAATAATTTGCTGCAATTGCTACTAACATAGCTATTCTCTGTGGCTGACCTTTAGGTTATTGCACTTTCAAATGGAATTCTCATGAAATGAAAAAGCAGACTAGATCTATGACATTCTGTTAATTCAACTATATGTATTCATTAACTCCTACCAAATGCAAAACACAACTCAATGAATTTCAAAAATTCGTATTACCATAGTACATAATCTTATGCTGTAAATCTTTGGGTTACACCAAAACTAGCTTTGAACTTTTGATACGTCTATTTTTATCATCCGTTTAGGTTTCAATTATTTTTATTACAGCAACATAGATATTATGTGAATTAATTTCAGCTGATAGAAACTCACAGTGTTGTTGACTGAAAGATCAACTTTGGTAAGAATCTGCATAAGAATTTTGAAATAATGAATCTTCCAGAAGAGAAAGATTGAAAGCTACTAAAAATTTAAAGGATTCTTCAGTGATTACTCTGGCCTACACTTAGTCAGTCAGGAAGCTGAATGGTTTGGCTCCTGTGGAAACTTAAGCCCCTTGCATACAGCATGAAGAATCCCAGATAATGCTTTTGCTGAAAAGGGGACCAAGAACATCTCCATTTCCTAGAACCCCAGAATCACAGAAGGGTTTTGGTTGCAAAGCACCACAGGAGGTCGTGCAGTCCAACTTCCCTGACAATGCAGGGTCAGCTAGAACAGAGGAATAGGAACATGTCCAGGTGGACTTGGAATGTCTCCAGAGAGGGGAATTCAGGACCCCACTGGGAAGCTCTTCCCGTTCTCTGCCACCCTTAATATAAAGTTCTTCCTCATGTTGAGGTGGAATTTCTTGTGTTTTAAGGCCACTGTTCCTCACCCTGTCGCTGGTCACCACTGAAAGAGTCACCAACCTCTTGGCACGAACATTGAGGATCTTTGTAAGTACCGATGAGCTCCCCCTCAGCCTTCTCTTCTCCAGACTCTTCTCCAGCAGGCCCAGCTCTGTCAGAACCCAGGACATTCCCCTGGCTGCCCTGGAGGACTCGAGACCCTGGCAAGGGACTCAGAGACCTTGGCAGGGAGTCAAAGACACCTGTGCCTTTGATTTTAGCCCATGGAAACAATTACCAACTTTGTGTGAGGAGTTATAAGCCACAAGGGTTTGAGTAGAATGGTGGTGAATTTTTCACAGGGTGAAAACGTAGAATTTGGGGGATTTAGAATGGGAGTTCAAGAGGCAAAATGGAGGGATCTGGGCATGTCCTGTCCTTCTTCTTCTGCTTCTTCTTCTTCTTCTCCTTCTTCTTCTTCTTCTCCTTCTTCTTCTTCTTCTTCTTCTTCTTCTTCTTCTTCTTCTTCTTCTTCTTCTTCCTCTTCTTCTTCTTCTTCTTCTTCTTCCTCTTCTTCTTCTTCTTGTCCTCCATCTTCTGCTGTGATGGTGGCACTTTTAGATTGGTTTAGAGTAGAGACAGACTGTCTAACATAGCTGATAGGTACTGGAAAATTATTGTAAATGAAGTACATATAGTTCCTAGTATAAAAAGATAACACAACTCCAAGGGTGGTCAGTGTGCCACAAACTGACCTGCCAGACAGACCTCAGCAGGTTGGAGAAAGAATGTTTTAGATAACAGAAAATAAACAACCTTGAGAGCCAGAGCCAAGGAATCCCGACTTCTTCGGTCGCAGGGCTGGGAAAAATGACTTTAACACCTCAGGAGCCATTTCAGCAACACAAAACCTGAGACAGCTCCAGCACTCTCTGCTCATAAGAGAGATGCTCCACATTCCTCATCACCTTTGGGGCCTCTGCTGGACCCTTTCCAGTAAGTCCTTGCCTTTCTGGTATTGAAGAGCCCAGAACTGGACACAGAACACCAGATATGGCCTCTTTAGAACTGAGGTCCAGAATCACTTCCCTTGACCTACTGACCACACTCTTCCTGATCCACCCCAGAATCCATTGGCCCTCCTGGACACAAGGACACACCACTGGCTCATTGTCAATCTTGCCATCCACAAAGAACGGCAGGTTCTTCCCAACAGAGCTGCTCTCTCTACACTGAACAGAGTGCAGAGACCTCCAGGCTGATGTCAGTGGGCACAAATTCCATCTGAAACAAGAGCTGGCTGGCAGCTACACATTCCCACTACTGTTCACCATGGCTACAACTTTATATGGGAGGGAACAAGTCAACGTTTTGCCTCTGTAGGGCACTTCTGGGGCTTGGGGCTGACTCGTGAGTACCCCACTGGAACAGGTCTGTACTCACACTGCTGAGTTGTGTGAAGCCACTCTCTAAAACCTCTGAGCTCCTGTAAAAGTGCTGGAACTGCTTTTTACATGACCCCTTCCTTAGTTCAAAAATTGTTAGCTCTCAAACCTTTCCTCAAGCTGAATGCTGTGTATTCAGTATATTTTTCAACAGTGTATTTTTTTTTATTTTCAGCCAAATGTCTTACTAGAATGATTTATCATCAGCATGAATCCGTCAGTGCAGAAACACTAATATTAAAAACAGAAAAGAAAATTATTGGCAGGGAGAATTTTTGTCACAGCAACAAATAGAAGAGATAGAACGGTCAAAACAACAACTAATGAGCAGCCAAGGATACATAAATAATACAGTATTACCTTTCAAAACCCCCATTTGTTATAGCATTTGCTGGTGTGACAAAGATAATATAAGGTTTAATTTTTCTGTGAAACATTACTCTGACAAACTTTTCTTGAAATCTACATTATTTCTTTCAGTGGTGGAAGCTGGTCTTGATTTTTCCTGGTTTTTACTTTTTCCTTTAAAGAAAGAAAAATAAAAGAATCAGAAAAAAAAATGAAGGCTTTGAAGAAAAGTAAATAATCCTAATGAAAAAGTGTTCATTTAAACAAGTAAAAAGACCTTTGCCTAGTACAAGCTATTTAGTTTATATTAAGATATTTTTAGAGTATTTTTCAAGTTCATAGAATCATAGAATTGTTTGGGTAGGAAGGGGCCTTAAAGGCCATCTCATTCCAACTTCCCTGCCATGGGCAGAGGCACCTCCACTGGACCAGGTTGCTCAGGGCCCCATCCAACCTGGCCTTGAACACTTCCAGGGATGGAGCAGCCACAGCTTCTCTGGGCAACCTGTGCCAGGGCCTCACCACCCTCATAGGAAAGAATTTCTTTCTGGCATCTAATCTAAACCTGTTGTTTTTTGTTTTTTGGGTATTTTTTCCCAATTGAAACTGCTTCTCCTTATCATATCACTATCTGCCTATGTAAAAAGTCCCTCAGTTTAATAAGCCCCACTTCATGTACTGAAAGGTTTCAATGGGGTCTCCCCAGAACCATTTCAAGATGTTTTTCTGGTTTATTTTTTTCCCCTTAATGCCTCAAGTCTTTCTAGGAAAAAAAAATCATATTCTCTTAAGCCCCTCTGGTGTTTTCTTGCTAATTTTATAATTTCCTTCTTCTTGTTTATCCTATTTAATATTCATATTATTCAAAGTAACTGCATGTCAGCTATTTCCTGTATCACCTGACCATTTTGTTTTATTGCCAGATGGATATGATGATACAAAACAGAACACTGGGAGATTGTAGTAAAGGTATTTGGGGGATATTATTATTGAAGTGTTTTGTTCACTCTTTCTTAGCTTGAAGCTACAATGAATCCCCACTGAGCCACATTTGCCCGTTGTGGTCACACTACATCTTCCTGAAAGATTATAATCATGGGTTATCATTAATATTCTGTCAGCTTTTTCAAGGTTTTTATAGCAGTCACTGGAAATGAGACATCCTAAATTTCTCTGAAGTCAAATTTCATAGTTTATGCATTAACAAATAATAGCAGTAAAATCTCTCCCTGTGCCCTTTGCCCACTGCTGCATGCAGGCTATTAATGTAGATGAAACTTGTTTCACTCTCAGAAACCTTGGTGAATAATTACCTTTCAGCCCAAACTTGCCCTTTATAATCTTTTTTATTTTACTTTTTTTTTGGAAAATTAGTCTCAAATTACTTTTGAAGCATATTTTGCTTCTTCTGGGCACTTCTGTAAACAGGAGTTGCATGGATCAAAGAGGCTTGACATCAAACTGGTGAGGTCAGTATCAAATAACTATTCTTGGTGCAGCAAACAACACATATCCTGGTGTGATGGAAAAGCCTTCTGCTCACTGCTGTGGTAAAATGTATTCTAGTACAAACATATATTTAAATACAGCAATCTTCTGTATTCTACAGAGTTTTAAAATTGTCATAATGAAGACATCAGGTATTTTCTGTCATTTATCACCTGTTCTCTGATCATTTTATACTAATATAGATATGACAAGGGGAACTTAGAGTGAGCTAACCATAAGGACAGCGATGTACTGCTCAGAGATTTAACATTTTTAATGTGTCTGTGAAGAAGGATGGGAACACCAGGTAAACAACAACACGTCCTCTATTTAGTATATATTGACAGGAATGTGATCCTCGGTTCCAGTAATCATTCATGCCACAGTCTCAAGGAAAGGGGGAATTCACTGCTGTCTTTTGTTCTACCCAACCTTCCACACATTAACATCTCTCCAAAGGCTCAGGGTCTCTACCATGGCAAGCCCTGGGAATGAATATTCCCTCTGTGCCCAGTGCCCTGGGAATGAATATTCCCTCTGTGCCCAGTGCTGTCACCATCACTATTGCTCTCAGCTTAGATGGCTGAAACTTGCTCTATTTCCAAAGCCAATTAGTAGTTGTTGACTAGGTACTGACTATTGACTAGTTTACCTCCTTGTTCTCCTTCATCCCCACAAATTTATTTGTGGAGGATAAGAAACCAGTTACCAGTTCAGTTGTGCTTCTCTGTTTTGGTTTTTTTTTTCTTGTTTGCACGTAACATCTTCGAGCAGGGAAGATGTGGGCCAGAACTTTTGTGTAAACAGCCCCCTAAGTAATCATCCATGCTTTACTTGTTTTCTCAGCACGTATCAGTGTCCTCTATTAAATCAGAGCTGAGCAAACACTTGAAGAGGTTTTAGGGTGGAGAAGTATACACACAAAAAAAAAAAAAATCTAATTTTACCCACTCTGTCTTGAGCTACCTGCCTGCTGTAGATGATAAGATATAAACCTGACCACTTAACACAACTGTACAGCTTTACATCCCTAAATCATTTGTAAAGTAGTTGGCATAATGTGGTCAATAAACTCAATATATTTGTATTATAGAAATAAACCTGTTAGAAGCAGCCTATGTAGCAAGCTATTATTTTCCTGAAAAGACACATCCAAGGGAACACAAATAAACCATAAACTTTACTTCAAGGCCCCTTCTCCTCTGTTGCATTGCAGCTCTCAAGGCTGCAGGTAGGCTGCTTTGCCTACTGCCAGCCTGCAAATTCTCCTGTGTGTATCTGGAAGACAACAGACCCTTCAAGTTTTCACAGAGCCAATAATCTCTGAGTTAGTGATAATGGCAGTCAGTTCTGTTTGGACTAACATTCAGTTCAGTAAGGTTTGGGTATGAAAATGAGCACAGACAGGTTCTGTCTCGCACATTTTTCCCTTGCTTGTTGTTTTCATTACAGTATATTTCTGCCTTTGTAAATCTGCAATTCCCTCATTTTTCCCGCCCTCTGTCTCCCTACCCCAGCCATGCTCTCTTCCCTTTGTCGATATTTTTGATTCTACACAGTTTTCTCTGCCTTATGTCTGCTGTTTGAACAAAGCATCTCCTTTCTTCTCTGAGACTTTACCTTCTGCTTACCTCAGAAGTCTTCATTTCAATTCCTTCTGCATTCTCCTTCCCACCTTCTTCCCTTTCATACACATTGTTTTGTTGTTCCACTCACATTATGACTCTGTCACCAAACTCAACTTCTCCACCCTTTCAACTTCCCTGAATCTGTTTCCCACATTCTTTCTGTTTCTTCCAGAATGCTCTGTGTCATTTTTTTACAAGATCACTAAATCTTAATTGCATCTTTTCCTTTTCAGGTCCTGTCTTTTACAATGCAGATAAAGGGAGAAAAATTTACCCTCAGAAGGTGAAACTTAAATCTGGAGAACAGACACATTTGCAGAAGAGAAAATTTTCAATGGTGTAAACTGAAATGTTGCACACTCTGAAAATGTCACTTAGCTGTCCTCATTTTAGAAGCTGTTTTAAGAGGTATTTTCTACTCTGTTGCTTACTCAGATGGTTAAATCCAGATTCATTAATTGTTTCCTAATTTAAATTGCCCATACTATACTCCTTCCCTTAGCTTTCAGTACAAGGTTTTTACCATCTCTGCATACACATTCTGTTTTGTTGCATTTTCTGTGGTTTTGCCGCAAAGAAAAAGGAAGAAATTTATACTCTGTTTTCTGAGTATAGTATTCTTAGGAGGATCTATGTGACTTCTGCTTTCATTTTTTTCTCTTTTTGACTCAGAAATACAGTTTTCTTTTTACCATTTAACCAGCAGGACACAAAGATATGCAGTAAGTTTAGACTTTCAGTGTCTTCTTAAATGGTCTTGTTCAAAAGTCTGTGAGAGAAAGTACTTATCCACTTTCATGGATACTTTACTAGTCAAAATGCCCATATATTGAGATCAAAGAAGAAAGTTGATTATGCCCTGAGGATGCCTTACTAAAGATTACCAGTATTTTGTCAGCTTCTTCTTGTTGAAATAAAGTGCACCTTGGGTTATGTATTTCAGTACATCTTTACTACTACAGAAGAAATGAAGTTTTAGACTTAGCAATAGTACACAGGAAAAGAGATATTTGAACTGTAAAATGAGTGTCTTGAACTGTACCTAGGAAGGTGGTAGAAACTAGTGAAGACCCTTGAGACCAGGGGCGATACAGGCACTGTTAAAGGATGGCTTAAAGTAGAGAAGAGGCAGTGGAAATTCTCTAACAACAGGTATACAATTCTTGTAGTGGAGGATCCTATATCATAAAAAGCATTTAAAAGGATAGGTGGCAAGATGATGCCTGTTTATAGCTTTTATTCACTGTGCACTGACTCACAGATTGAAAGATAGATACTGAAACTGTCAGTGTGTGTTAGGAGATGAAACAATTATAAGAACTTTCTTTATTCAGTGAAACTCTTTGAAAACCTCTGAAACATTCCTTTCATATTTTTTTTCTGTTTTGCATTTTAGTTATATCAGGTAATGAAGGTAGAAAAGGCAGACTTGAATTTTGTGACAGAAGTAAGGTAGAATCTCATTTGGAAAGTCATAGAAATTACAAGATGAAGCTTAAAAATAAAGAAATGCTTTCTATTAATTTAAAGACAATCTTCACAACATCTCAAACTACCTCCAAACACTGACAATATTGTGTTAGCAGGGTTCTGAATAAAGTCTCTGGCACTATTAATGTCCAATGTATGTTCAAAATGGATATTAACATTTAACTTCTTGTTACTATGGATGGAAAACACTGTCAGAGAAAGAAGATAAAAATTATTGAAATGCAAATTCTACCTTTGAAATTAAGGGAAAAGTTAATTAGAGTCATTACTTGGGAGCAGTAAACACACCCTCTGCATCCTCTGTCTGTCACATATTTTTTGGCTATTTTGAGCAACGTTTTACTGGCAAACGATGGAACTGGCACCAAAGGTTGCCAATATAATTTCCTCCTGTGATGGGAAGTCCAGAAGTCTTTTTTTTGTACCTGGGCATGATCACCATCTTTCTACAACCCTAAGGCACCACCGCAGGACCCTTTGTTCACAGACGGAGCTGTTCCTGCTGCCATTTACCTCTCCCCTTCCCAGGAGTTTGTCCTCCTCATCAGAAAAACAAATATCTTCTATCAGATATTTTTAAGTACCCCAGAACTCAAAATCACCCAGAATTTCTTGCCAAAATGTTGCAGTAAATTTTTGACTCACTGTTGGATGGCAAAGTGGGGGCAGAGGAAACATATGGATGCAAATTTCAGTGCAATTCTCTATCATATCTTTGTTATACTCTGATTTTCTGCGTGCATTTTTTAATTAATTGTTTGAAAAGTTGTTCATCTGACATTTTCTTCCTACACAGTGGTTACCAATGCTTCTAGAGTATTAATTATGGATTATGTGTAGTGTTTTTTAGGGGCTTATTGAGAAGAATAACTGTCTTTTTGATCCAAAAACTAAGACAAAACTAAAAACTATGTAGCCAAGATAAAATGCATGCAATTTCCTGTGAAAAGTCTTGTGCTTTTGAAATGCAAAAATTTTCATGTTTTTTCTCGCACAAATACCTATTTTTAGCTACCTAAGATAGAAAATCAGAACAACTCACCTTTAAAATGCAAAAATCAAATGTTTCTCATTTCATTTTCCTTTCTGAAAATCCCATTTTGTTGTTTTCTCCAAAGTTTTGGGAATGAAGTTTGTATATTTATGCAGAAAAATTACTATTTAGAAACACATCACATTTATTTCCTTATGTACCTTTTTTTTTGGTAGATTTTCAAATTCTCAGGTGTGCTGTGGATTGAGCATGGAAAACTTCTATTTACAGGTTTTTGTCAGTCTGCATTCCTTTTTCCTAGATTATTGCCTTTTTTCTATTTTTTTTTTTTTTTGAAATATAGAACTTGTAATGAAAGCATCCCTGCTCTCTCTATTATGGGCAACCTCTTTCAATCTTAGCTCTTTGATCAGCAGAAATGTTATGGTTTGGGGTTTTTTTCCTCAAAGCATTTTTGGGAAGAGGAGCCTGCTTTGGCAGATGTGCAAAGACAATCATTCCTCATTCCCATCCCATTTCAGCTCTGGAATGCTGTCTCTCCCCCACACATTTTGGACTATGCAAACATCACATTATGAGGACTGCCTATAAAATGCTAATTTTATTATTATAAGAAACAGAGCAGCAATAATGATGACTGATTCAATGACAGTAAACTGACTCATATTTAAAATACCTGCAATAATGGACAAGTTTTCAGGACAAAAAAGTATAATTCATTGCTATGTTCAAAGTTTATTAACATAATATTATTGCCTACATGGAAAGAATAACAAAAATAATACTTATAAAGTAAATTTAAATATAACTTAAGAATTAAGAGACAAAATCAAATCTTAATTTGCACTTATACATTATATACATGAATTGAATTCCTTCAGTGTTTTCTAATATTATTCCAATGAAGGAACACTGTTCTTGCTACTGGTTTAACAGATTTTATCTTACTTAGTGAACTACTACTACTACTACAACAAATAGAGTTTGCCTTATAAATGTGCTTAATTTTTTTCCTTTTTATAATCTGAACATTTCTATAATACTTTGTTACATATTTTTACCTTTTGCATTTAATGTGACCTCTTAGCTTTTTAAATTTTGTTGACTGACAAGTTTAAATATTTTTTTAATTAAATACTATTTTTATTGGATTCTTCTCACATGTATGGATAGGAAAATTATTTCTAGTCCATTTATTCAAAAGAATTGTAGTCCACCCTTAAATAGCTTTGAAACATCACGATTGTTTTAGCCTGTGTACCTGCTTAATTGGGGACATTTGCTTTATTTCTGGACTGTTTTAATAACTCTTATTATCAAAATTACCCAGACAAAATCATTCTATTCACACATTGAACTGATGTGGCAGAAATTATATGCTTGTCTGCTTTGGTTATAATGTTTGACTGTTCACTTCTCTCTGAAAGGTCAACAGACCAAAGGTAGGCAAGAAAGGGAAAAGAACTGACTGCGTAGCTTAGGTCTTAAGAAACTGCAATATATTTTGTAGTACACATGTTTTTTACTTATGTCATAGATTCATGGGTTGGAAGAAACCTTAAAAATCATCTCATACCACTCCTTCAGCTGGACCTGGTTTCTCAGAGTCCCATCCAGCCTGGCCTTGGACACTTCCAGGAATAGGGCATCCACAGATCCTCTGGGCAACCTGGCCCCACCACCCTCAGAGGAAAGAATCTCTTCCTTCTCCTCCTGTTTATTCCCCATCCAACGTGTATTCATATTTAAGTTGGGCCCTGATGGAGCTGACTTGCTTGTTGGAGCAGCCATAGTTCCTTTGCAGTGTTCTTCAGGTGTTCTGCAACTGCCCTGTCATCCCTTTCTAGGGCCTGGGCATCTCTTGCTCTCCCTGACATCAAATTGGTAGATGTGTGATGGATTGGCTTTCCCTTTTCCCAGCAATTTTAATTCAAAGCCTCTCCACCAGTTGGCAAACCTATTTTTTTTTTTAATTTTCTTAATACAAGTATTTATAGTTTTAGTAGCAAGAAACTCCTTGTACTTTTGTTCTAAATTTTTTCTGTTCTATTTTGAGCATTCCTGTATCTTCAGATACAGGCTCAGATGGGTGGGAACTTGTGACTTGACAACCAGTGATGGCCTTTTTTGAGCGATTATCTGACAGACAGGAAGTCAGCCAAAGCTAACTGAGGTTAAAGGAATTTTTTAAGTGAAGCATTAAAAAAAAATTGTATTGTTATGTATGTATTATAAAAAAACAAAAAATTACTGGTGATAATGAGGAACTGCCATCTTATTTTGTGTATTCAATACCTTGTCAGTAAATTGGGGAAAAAAAAACCCACAACTTTCTATTGTCTTTGTCAACAATTGGATCCTTCTTTTACAGACCTCATATCATCTATCACCTGCTACAAAACAGCTGCTGTGAGAAACTGTGGCTGCCTACAATCAGACTCTTCCTTTAATGAGCTAACATCTGTGTCAGGATTTTCTTTATTATCTTCTTTAAGCTACCTTTTACCAATCCGATTTAATATCTGTTCAACCACACACTGAAATGAAGGGAAAAAAACACCTTTAGACAGCATGATAGCTCAGCCAATGTAGTTTTAGTATTGGGAGTGCTTATTTGAAGTCAAACCTGAAAAGTAAGCAACTCCATGGGGTGTGAGAGATGTTAAGGGTGTGTGCAAGTGTGCATTCCTCTGTATGGCCCTCTACATGTGATATCTGTAAAATACAAAGAGTTTCCATTCTCTGTAATCTATCTCTCTCTTTTGACTGACTGTCACTTTGTTTTACAGTCAAAATGACAGAAACTTTGCAATTAGATAGTGATGTTTCCTGGTTCCTCAGAAATCTAAGGCATTAGGATGACCTTTACCTTCCTTGGAAATGCCGGAGATGTGGCTTTTGTTACAAATTTTATCTGTGTTAAAGGGTTTTGGGAAGTAATTTGTGGCATGTGGTGAGTTGAGGTGTGGGGTAGATGTTCCTTGAAAAATACCTGCTGTCTGTGAAGTGCTTCCCTTCACAGCTTGTTTCAGGCTAAATTGAGCCACATGTTTCTTTTCTCCAGGCTTTGATTATATCAATTCATATTATTTCATAGTGAATTTCTTGGAAAAAAATAGACAGGAAAGGATAGCTCTTCTGTTGCAGAGAAACATATTGAGTGACTAAGGTCAGTTTTTCTATACATAAATCTCTAGGAAACCTCATTAACTGGACAAAAGAAGGAGCACTTCACTAGGCATATGTGTGAAGCAAAAACTCCAGAAGAGGATATTTTTAGTATTCCAAGTATTTAGTATATATCCTCTCCCTTTTTTTTTTAGTTGCTTTTCTGGGGGAGGGTTGGTTTTTTTTCTTCTTTTTTTACTGTGCTGCTTAGGAAAAAAATTTGATGTATTAAGAGGTGATTCATGTAAACTACATCTTATTGATGTATCTTGAAGATTTAATCAGCAAGAAATCAAGCATTGCAGACTGTCATTCCTTTTTATCACTTGTACTTGTTTGAAGGTTGCCATTAAATTTTCCTGCTCAAGCTGTGTATTTGTTAGCCAGTGGTTTTCTTTGGGCTATGCTTGGTGCATACACCTCTAACTTACCTGTGCATTTGAAATTCACCCAGCAAGAACTGCTTTCCAGTGCTTTCTATTTTTAGCCCAATTTTCCATCTGTCCTGTCAAGCTGAGTGGTTGTATAAACAATGATATATTTTCCCAGCTTGGCTTTGATTCTCAATTAAAACACAAATACAAGGCAAAAAGGATGCTTAATCATTTTTATGTATCCTGAATGTTCATGCACTCAAAGTATAAATTTTCTGTATGGTTCCCTGCAAGTAGGCAAATATAAAATATCAATTCTTGTAGTTTCTAAAGGAGCATAATTTCATAAATCTGAAATGCGCTGGTAGAGTGAAGATCTTGATATAGGTTGGAAAGACTAGCCAACCAATATATGTATGCTTTTCCTCTTGTCCCTCTGTAATCTTTTGACAGGAATAAAGATCTAGGGGAGTGGCAGAATTGCTAAAACCTGCATTGCATCAACTTATTTTAGCATTTTAAAAGCTTTTGTTTTATCCTGTGTGTTGTCGTAAAAGGAAGAGATCTTTAGGAGAACTGTAAATATTAACTATGTTTTTACTGCTTTTCCTACTGTCCTTGGCTGTTTGAAAATATGAAGCAAAATGAAAATGTAAGAACAATTCAAGCACGAAAGTGTGCCTGCTTTTTCTGTTTGGCAAGTTAAGGCCAAACATCATTATCTCCTTGGTTGCTTTTGAATATTGCACATATTCTTCATAGCTCATGAGTTATAAATTCTCAAGGTTTTGATCCTCTATTCACATCAGGACTCTGAGCTGGACACCACTTGAGAAAATCTACCTTAGGCCGATGGGTGGGAATGGTGGTGCTGTGAGGAGCAGGCAGAGCATTGAAAGGCTGTTTGAGAGGTGATCATGACTGCCAGAGGACTCATCACAAATACTGATAGCAACAGCACCTCTGTGTTATCAGCCAGCTTCCAGCACAAACCCAAAACACAGCGCCACTGTCACTGGCTGGGGTCTATGTACAAATCACAAACAGGACAGGACTGCTGTGGTACGTGCCTTGAGCTGTTTTATTTTCCAGCATCAGTCTCATTACATGGCTATGACAATGGGAAGATGCCAGCAGCTCACATCCCAGGCAGCAGACCAAGAATTTAATGTTACAACTTACTTTATAAGTTTTTTGCCCAATCACACAAAGCAAAAGCACATTGACAGCAGTTCCATCCAACCACTATAAGCACACGTACCTTTGGTTAAAGCAATGCTTGCTTATTTTGAATACAATACCTGCTTGTAAGCCTTAAAACACAATGCACAGAGCTCCATTATTAAGCTTCAAACTTCCTAATATCTCACTAGATAAACTTTTCTGTAGCTTAGAGAGTTATTCTAGACAAGCATTAACACACAGACCATTGTTCTATTTGTCCTTGCTTTTCTACTTTTTACATAATTTTCCGCTGACCTATCTCATGGCTGCTGCTTAGCTCTAATCACAGTTCTGCTGTCTCTGAGTCCTGCCCTTTGCAGCTTTCCCACAACCCTCTGATTTTACAGATTCCCACACCCCACAGCAGATATTATTTTAAAAAAATAACTCTGTCCCAGGCAAAACCTAAGCATGTAAATGAACACAACAGTCTTAAAAAAATATATATATATAGATATGAGAACATTTCTTAGAGCTGTAATCAATCCCACCATGATAATATTTTATCAGAATATTTGATTATATATTACCTAGGAAAAGACAAACCCTGTCAGCTCAGCTTTCATTTTAGGCTTCAGAGCTCCCCTTGTCTGTAGGAAGGAGGGGGAAAAAAGGTGTAAAGGTATTAAGTAAACTAAAATCATAGCACATTGTCGTTTAATTCCTCTCATTCTTTGGGGTGTTGTCTGGAGGAAAAAGCCACAATGCAAGGCAGGATTGTCATTAAAGCTTATGACAATGATCAGTGAAATGTGTGTAAGTAGAAGTAGCCAGCTGAATGATGTTCTCTTTAAATATAAAGAAGAGGATAAACCTATTTTTTCTTCTTTTAAAAATGCTTTTATTATTCTGCTATGAAAACTCATTTTGTGACAATATTTTTTTAGACTTTAAATATTCCACTTTAAGAAATTTTAAGCTCAAAATCTAAGTAAAAAAGGTGGGGAAAGCAGTTTGTGTAGTGCTAGCAAATCAGAGGACTAAAATATAGCACAAAATCATATTAAAAATCCATTAATGGTATTAAAAAGGAGTTTTAAAGTCTCTTACAATAGTCATTGAAAAAATAATTTATTTCCATTGCATGCAGGTACTTAGCTCTCCTTGTTATGTCACCCTTTAGTGTGAAAGCCACATGAGTGACTCAGATTTTATTTTAAAAATTTGAAGTAATAACAGTCACTAGAAAGCTCTCTTCTACCATCCTACATCTGATGGGCATTAGAGGAAGTTTTTTCTAAAGACCCTCATGGCTTCTGGTTCTGATTCCAATTGTTGAATGAGACTAGACTATGAACCTTCAGGTTTCTTAAAACAGATTTTTTAGATTTAATGAAATAGATTAATACATCAATCAGAACTTTATTAGGCTACTTTATGTATATGTTGATAAGTTTCTTTTACTTTATTGGGCTTCAGTAGGGTGTTTCAACACTAATATGCTTGCAAACATTTCTAGATGCAGCTCTAGGATATTTCTATCACCAGGCCACCAAAAGCTTGAATATATTAGCTCTTCATTCAAAAATCATCACAAAAGGAGCAAGCAGATCTGTAGTGACGTACTTATATACTAAGTTTTAGTTATATACTAAGTTTTATTTTATTTTAGTACTTGCTTGAATTTTGGAGATGGACAGGCAGGTTATTTATATCAAATTATTTTAGGATTAATGGCTGAGACAATCTTATGTGTTTGTTTTTACATTCCTAAAACAGTGCTGTAATTTCAGACACTCTTGATTTGTAATAGTCTGTAATAAAGCATTAGACAAGATATTTTTTACAGTGTAAAACCAGTACAGAATGGATTATGGAAGTCTGCATGTGTCTCATTGTCAGAATCTGTTTTGTGGAATATGAATAACAGAGATTTATTTCCTTAGTGTCACAAGATAAATAAGATAAACAGAAAGGATAGTTTTGACATTCCTCCTTTCTGATTCCTGCTCTAGGTTATAGTCTTTATGCACAAAAATAGTATGTGAGATTATGTCTATAACGTGGTCATTTGAATGCTTACAGACCATTAATAAAGCAAAATACTAAAAATTCAGTTTGATTCCCCTAGAACAAATGAGAAACAAGAGAAATTTCTTTAGAAGCCAATTTAGTTACAAATTCTGAAGTAAAATAATTAATCTTCTCTAATTTCTTCATCTGAATTGACTAATCTTATAGGAGGAGAGTTTAATGAATGACTTATAGCATGTTAAATGTAGAAGAAATTTCAGGTTTTCCCAAACCATGTGATGTAAACAATCGCCTACATCCTTAAAAAATAAAGCAAATGAACCAAGCAGGTCCATATGTTTACAGCACTGGTTGATTTATGTTAGAGAGACACAGGCTAAAGAACAACAATGTAATTCTATGCACATTACTTATGCCCTACATTTGCTTAATATATCACCACCGGAAAAAAAAATCTTGACAGTTTTTCCATTTCCTTTGTGAAAGCAACTTTTGAAGCACTGTGTGTACAGTCCATGGTGCAATTCACTGTTTATTCATTTTATCCTACATTACACACAATTGGTGTATCTCAAACTGGTCAGGCACAACCTAATGCTTTCCACACTGAACTCTGTCACACTGGAAAAAATCTAGGAAGCAATAAAAAGGTGGCTGTGATTGTCAGTAGCTGAGGTCCTCCTGTGTGCTCTCATAAAGGAATATTATCTGGGTAGAGAGGAAAATTGAATGTCTCAGCAGCAGAAAAAATGAAAACAGAAAGTGAGAATTTTCAGATGATTCTGGCATTCAATACCATTTCTGTTTCCTCACATGCTGTCTTCCTCACAACTGACGGCATTTTTCTTCTCATATGCAGATAATAGTGTATTAAAAGCAACATTTAGACAAGGATCTGCTCTATAGGTCTTTGTGCTCTGCTTTTCATTTCAAATTCTGATTTTATTATTATTACAGTCCATTTCATACTATGAATGTACTACTAGATTTAAGTTAATTGCTACAATTTTCCTGTGCCAGAATTTGAAGAAAAGAAAATGGCATAATAAATTAAAACTCTACTGGAAATTCTCCATGACCTGCAAGTATGGGTATTAGAGTGACATTACAAGTAATGAAACTATCTTTGAAATAATAATAAGATAAAAAGCAAAACCTGGATGATAAAATTGACTCAATATCAAATCATCTGTCATTGGCATACTGATAGAAGAAGAAGGATTTATTGATTGTTTTTAATGCATAAAAAGGCACTGTGATATTGAATTTGAATATCTTATATTTGATGAAAAAGTTAAAGAAGCTGTCTGCTAGAAAGTGACATTACTTTCAAAGTACCTTTTTCCCTTGCTTAGTAGAGATAATCAGATAAAGAGTTACCAGAACTCTTACAGTGCTTTGAGATTGTGTGCCAAAGGAGTGCGCTGATAAAGGTATGTTTCTAACTTTCATTGAGATTTAGATTACCAACAAAACATGTATTCCAAGATCTAGGGCAAATTCAGGCTATCTGAACACATGTAATAGCTGTAGACTTGAAGGGATTTGAGGGAGGCATACATGAAACTCAGTAAGCAACCTGTAGATTTTTTAAACAGAGTTCATTCTTTAAACCTAGTTTATTTGTGAGAAGATTTTACTCTTCTGACCTTGGAGAAGAACAGCTACTGATTTTCCCAACCCATAGCTATTTCTCTGAAACAGCTAAATTGCTGGCACAGTTTTGAGGGTGGACAATTCAGGATGTAAATGGAATATGAAAGAGTGCATTTTCTTGTCCATCTCTCATGAATTTATTTCTTCAAGTTAAAGAACCTTCCTCCCACCAGCATACAGATATAAACATGGACCTGATTTATCTCATTTTCTAATCATAGGTAAAAGTCATTGCTGGTTCCCATGGCAACTGCAGTTCAGTATATTCATTAACCTTTTTCTCCTCCATAGTCCTCTTATTATTCAGCACAAAAAACTTCTTGTCATATCAATAAGACCACTAATATTTATAGATCTTAATGATTTTTTCTGCCCAATCTAAAAATATTACTTTTCAGAAGTCTACTTTTTCACTGTAAAAGTTAATTGTAATGTAAGAATTATTGGGGCTGTTCTTGAGCAGTACTCTTTTTATGCTGCATCTGTTACTTGAACACACAGCAGAAGGTTCTTTTTCCATCTATTTTGACAGACTCAACTCTTCAGGGTTTTTGTCTCTTAATGGGAGATGTTGATTGCACTGGCACTTCTGGCACAGAGCAAAAACACAAGAGAGCCAGCATGTCGGTTCTTCTCTCAGAAACATACAATTTATTGTAGAGGGAGAAAAGATCTACAAATATTCTCTTTGATTTTTATTTTGTTTAAAGGCTTTTCTAATGAAAAAGGAACTGATGACACAATCCTTCCCTCCATCACCACATAGGGTCTGAGCTTGAACTTCAGAAGACATTTGCCTTTCACACGTCTTTATTCTGCTGTTTGCAGAGTAAAGATGGGACTGTATTTTCCTGGTTTAATGCATTGTAAGGTTTGAAGTATTAGGTGTCTGTGGCTCCATTGCCAGAGCATGAGAGCATTAAACTCTTTGAATGGTTTTTTTTCTTCAGTATTTTATATGTAGACATATATTCTCTCTGTGTGTATATACATAGGGCAGTAATTTTTTACAGCTTTTCTGTGCCTCTCCATAAACTACTGATAACTCAAGCAAAGATAGAAGTTATCAGGAGCAAACCAACAAAATAATAGGTCTGCATTTGTGTTTTAAAAATGCTATAAGAGGAAGAACACATATTATGAAGCAATTCCAGCATCCGATATGAGACAGAGAATTCTGTTTAAAATGTAGTTCAGACACAGTAAACAATGAGAAACACACAATGCAAAGTGACATTATTGGTAAAAAAATACAAATAAAGGATTTTTCTGGCCTTACTGTAACTTTAAAAAATGTAAGGGCAATACAGAGTTTTAGAGTTGTTTTTTTTTTTTTTTGTTTTCAGAGGGAATCAAACCTTATTATCTTCCATCCTGTAAAAGCAAAGTGCAAACCTTGTTAGAGATTTTAATTACCATAATTATAATTTTAAAAGAAGGATAAGTAATAGTCGACTCATTCAGAAATGTCGTGGATATGAATGAGGCAATAAATATGCAAACAAGCATAAAGACATTGTAAATTGTTGTGTTTTCTGTTGGTGGAAGAAGTATCAAACATCTGTTTCAGACACTCGTCTCAAAAGACCTTCCAACTGGTCTATGAAATCACCACTGCAGGTCTGGAAATATCTAGTCTACAACTCACTATTAATTAAATATACTGATTATGCCCAACTAATACATTTTCCTCTCAAACTTTTCCCTTCCACAGTCCTACTAAGTGATTAAACCTAACTCCTTTATGTCTGCATGTCAGCCTGTGCTATCATTGCATATAAAACTAAGTGTCTCAGAAAATTCATATTTGTTGTTATTCTAGGAGAAAAGTCAACTTGTACTTGGTAAATTCCTGAGCAATTTTCTATTATTTCATAAATTTCTGCAGCATTTCTCCATTTTTTTCCCTGTTATAAGAAGAATATTGGTAGTCCCCTGAGGAAAACTTTCCTTCCAAATATTACTGAAGTTTCATAAAACTAACTTCAATATAGCCTAAGGCACCTTTCGGTCTAAAAACTTAAAATCAAAATAAATGTGAACTCGAGGAAAACTTTCCTTCCAAACTAAAGGAAGGAAAGTTAAAAACTAGCTTCAATATAGCCTAAGGCACCTTTGGGTCTGAAAACTTAAAATCAAAATAAATGTGAACATGTTTTTGAGTTTAAGTAAACAAAAATCTCTTAGAAGGAGGAGGAGAAGGAAAATAGATGGAATATAAAATAATATAAAACACCTTTAAATTCAGAAAATGTGCTATGCGTTTATACAACACTCTGTTCAGCAGCCATCCACTAGAGAAAATAGCAATTGCCTAGTAAAGTTACATGCATTTTTGGGTAATTTACAGATTTACTGCTATTCCAGGGAGGCTGAGATGATGCTGGCTGTGGTTGTGTCCTGAGCAGGATCCTCTCAGGGTCTCTGACCAAACAAATCCATTCTCTGTACTCAGTAGCTGCCTGACTTTGGCTGCCAGTCCTCTCTCCTCCACTTTGCACCCCGTTCCTGCCTGCAGCTTATCAGCCCAAGCCTCTGTGCCTGCTGCTCTGATAGGTTTGGTTCCCAGCTATCTCCCATCTCAGCCTGCCTGTAGAAGTTATTATGTGATTACACGCCTGCTACTTTTCCAGATTTCTATCTAGTATTGTATATGCATCAGTTGTCAGGATGCAAACTGCATGTCAAGTGAATTTTAAATCAGACTAGTCACTCTTATGCACAATAGGAGATGTTTAAAACTGATTACGCTGTCGCTATGAAATGTAAGGTGTGTAAAAATTTTCTATCTAAATGAAAAGCATTCTTTATTTATTTTAGCCCCTCCTTCTCCCATATTTTTTTTCTAGAAGGAAACACTTTTCCATGAATGTGTCACCTTGTGCTGGAAAGTGTTTATTCCTTATATTTAATCATACTTTCCCATACTTCAGCTCATGTTTTTGACTCTTATCTTAGTTCTGTGCACCTCTGAAGAGGATCTGCTCTATCTTCTCTGTATCCTCTGGTCAGAAAGTGATAAGGAAGGTCTGCCTGAGATTTCTCCTCTTAAGGCTGAAGAGGCCCAACTTCCTCAGCCTGGAATTATCCAGATCAAATGAATCACTCAAAAAATTCTTCTGAGCTGTAGACTTGGGGGGTTTAGGCTAGAAGAGCCTTCAACCACACACTTTTGTATCACACACCTTTTAGTCCATATTCTGTATGTTATTGTGAATAATTTAAAGGACAAAAATTATGAATATGCTCTAAAAGGTGGATAAAAGTGAAACAAAAATTTATAGTTCTTTCTCTCAGTTTATTAAATTCTAGGGTTCCTAGAGGAAGCACTGAGGGGACATTATATCTCATGTGTCTCTAGCTTAGCAAAGTTCATTCTTCTAGATGTCAGTGTAAGATCAGTGGTTGACATTAAAAATTTACAGCTTTAGGTCTATTTCAAGAAAGTTTTAAATTGTAAATTTTGTTTCAAGATGTAGAGTGTCATTCAAGAATATAAATAACCGTTGGACTCAGAAGTCTGCATCTTGAAATGTGTGCCACAAATCAAGATAGTTACTTAAATAGTTATGCATTGATACAGGAAAGAAAACATTACATTCCAGCTTTATGTTACCTTTACATGTATTGTTCAGTAACTTTTTTTCATGGTCCTTTTTAATTTCCTTTTAAATGTCTGCTATCTTTGGAATCAGCCTGACTCAAGGAAGTGCATTAATGTAAGAAATGTTTCTCTTACAGGAAGAGCAGAATCCATGGCAGCCAAGGGTCATTCCAAATCCACAGAAATAGTTTAAACCACATGTTCATAGACAGTTCCTGAGGACTGTGTGTGTCCTCTGTGGCACACATGAAATATACAGAAAGAAAACTTGTTTTTTCCCTCCTTTCTCTCCCTGTGTTATTCTTTCCTTCTTGCAAATGTCTTAATCAGTAACTGGAGCAGTTTTTCCTTTGTTTGCTGCTGCCCTAATCCTGTATATCCAGGAAGAGGAATGTTATGGGAAAAAACTCCTAGCTCTAGTCAGTGATCCTTCTTCTGTTTAATATCTTTTGCAGAAGAATTTCCTTTAATTTCCTTAGGACATATTTTTTCAATGAAGGTTTGGGACATCTTCAACTACATTAAAGTTTGTTGCCTGTGGGAAGTTTTCTTTAAAGGTAACATTTTCTTTACTTAATTCCATACTAGCAGTTTTTCTTTATATATTTTTCTTGCTATATGTAAGTTATATCATAAAAGAGAATTTTATTCATATTACTTCAGACTAGACCAAAATTACAGAAAAAACCCCAACTTTTAAGTGTTAGTAATTTTCTTCTACATTCTTCTACTATTCTACATGGATCATTAAATAAAATAATTATACTTTAGCCAAGTAGTCAGTCAAAATGAAATAGAAATTAGTGGGAAGTTCACTGGTGATGTCTGAAAATAGAACCCAATATTTAGAATGGTATGGAATTGAGCAGATAATAATAGAAGATGCTAATTTCAGTTGAAAAGGACATTCAACAATCATCTTGTCCAACTCAGAGACCACTTCAGAGCTGAACAAAAGTTCAGCATGTTGTTAAGGGCATTGTCCAGATGCCTCTGAAACACTGCCAGGCTTGGGATACCAATCACCTCTCCAGGAAGGCTGTTCCAGGGTTACACCATTGTCACAGTCATATTTTCTGGAAAAATCCCTTGCCCAGGATTTCTTTCCTGGGAAGCTGAGAAGCCTCAGAGAAAAAGGAAAACAATATGGTCTCATTTGCTTCTCCTATGTTTTGCTGCTTTGGAATGTGGTTGGAGATTGTTTATCCAACATATGATTTTTTTTTTTTTACTTAATGACCAATCACAGTCCAGCTGTGTCAGGGCTCTGGAGAGTCACGAGTTTTTCATTATTATCTTTTAGCCTTCTGTCTGTATCCTTTTTGTATTCTTTAGTATAGTTTAGTATAGCTTTCTTTAATATAATATAGATCATAAAATAATAAATTAGCCTTCCAAGAATATGGATTCAGATTCATCTTTCCTTCCTGCCACATGGGACCCAGAAAATACCACACACCACCTGCTGGTAAACAAATGTTTGCTGATGCCAGTTCTGATGTGCCCTGATGCATCTTTGAAGCCACGTCCTATCCCTGGGCAACTGAGAGAGGAGCTCCACTCCTCCCCCTCCACTTCCCTGCCTTTGGAAGTTGTAGAAAGGAGCAAGAATGTTGTCCCTCAACTTCTTTTTCACCAAACTAGACAAAATTGTAACCCTCAGCAGCTCCCCATGGGACCTGCCTTCCAGTCCTTTCCCCATCCTTCTTAAATGGTGGGCTCCAGAGTGTTCACAAAACTCAAGGTGAGGTCACGCTTGTGCTAAATACAGAACTTTATTTTGACATAATTTTGGGCAGGAAAAAAAAACAGAGTTCCTGATTAAAAAAATCTATAGAAAATCAATTTTAACAAGCAGGTATGTTATTTGGTTTTCCTCCAATTTAATACCATAAACCAATACTTTCTAATGTATTGCTTGAAAAAATAATATGAAGAGTGGTCTATCAACTAGGATTTCTTTTTTGAAGGAAACTGTCCTTACTGATTTTAAGATGCTCTTTAGAATATATTCTAACTGTAATCATATTTTAAATCTGATTTTTTAAAAAATGTCTCCTTTAAAATAATTGTTTGGATTTTTTTCCCTTTAAAAATTTACATACTGGCTTTGAATGCAAGACATGCTTTTCATTATTAACATTATTACTTATGATTAATTGTTGATGTTGCAAAGACAAACTAATAAAAAAGACACCTTGAATTTAAATTTTTTGTAAATGCAGATGAAGCCTGCAACTGAAGAATTAGGATTGTGTTCTTCCTCTCTGTGCAGTCTGATAATCACCCTTGCAGGGGGATGCTACAATAAGGTTCTGAAGGAACTCACAGCGTTACATACAGACTGTAAGGGCAGATTAATCTGTCAATAATGTTCTCTTTTTAACATTTCCAGAGTACAATTAAAAAAGGAAGGAGGGAATATAAAATAAAAGGAATCTTTTCACCTCCCTGCTGAATGCAGAACTTTGGAGTGAACGATGTTTCTCTCTTGAGAATATGAGGTAACTGGGGTGATAAATGTTTCTGCTTTTAAAAATCAAATTTAAAATAAGGAAAATTTTAAGAAATATCATATAGCTTACTGTTATTCAGAGTCCCATCAAACCTGGCTTTGAAGATGTCTGGGGACAGGGCATCCACAACTTCTCTGGGCAGCTTGAATGAGTTCAACACAGGATCATTAGGGTTATTAAGGAATTGAACACATTTCATATGATGAGAAACAGAGAAAGAGATGGGATTCCAGCCTGAAGCAGTGAATGAAGATCCATCTCTTCTCAGATGACAAGAACAAATTGCAATGGCTACAGACAGAAACAGATGAAATTTCATGTGAATTCAAGGAAGTACATTTATACTTGTAATGCTGATTAAACACTGGAACAGGTAGCCCAGAGAAACTGTGGAATCTCTGTTTGTGTGGATCTTCAAAACATGACTGGACAGCTTGTTACTGTACAAGCTGGCTTGTACTGATAAATAAGAAACCCAGCCCAGTTTCATAAATCAGGCCATGGGTTGACACACAGGGACCTGCACCTATCACTCTCCATCCTAGGCTGCAGACATCTCACTGGCCAGGAGCTGGGTTATGTGAGGGTCAGACCAATGAGCTGTGTAGACCCAGGAGTTTTGAACTCCCTTTATAAGAAGGCTCTCAACAATAAAATAGGCTGTTTGTCACGTGGAGCTTTGGGGGGTGTGTGTCGTCCCTGTCTCTGATCACCAACCCCATGGAACATGTGGATTTTTTAATGTAATAGACACAATCCTGGATTATGTGCTCTGGCTGGCCCTGCCTGAGAATGGGGTTTGAACAGCTGATCTCAAGAGATCCCTTCAGTTTCAGTGATTCTGTGATTGTGTTTTCCCCTTCTACTTCATCAGCCCACAATTTGGTATTAAGCTTGTTTATTTTCCTTTTGGTAATAAGTCACACAATCATAATAAAATAAAATAAAACAAACCAGAAAAACATGGAAAACAAAACCAAAGGAAAAAAAAAGCCAAAGAACAACAACAGAAAAAAAAATCAAAGTGATTATTGCATGAAATATAGGCAAACTAAGCCTTTCAGAAACAGACTAAATGATTATGGGGTCTAGATCAGTAGTCTTTAAACATGTTTCTTTCATCCTAGTGTGTGACCTAGATGCATCATATTCAGTTTGCTTACATTATATCCCTTGAGGGATGCTGTGGTACCTCCTTGGAGATTCTTCTTGGTCCTGAGGGTAGCAGAGGACAAGAGTTTTTTTCTCCTTGGCTAAATTCATGCACAGCAATTGTACAAAACTGTAGCATTTTTACAAGGTATCTTAACACTCTCACAAGCCCAGATGCCATCTGTAGGTGTAACCAGAGGGTAGGAGAAAGAGATTCTGGTATTTTTAAGGTAATACATTGAGACATAAAGAAGTTTTTCAAATGTTCAAGATCACCTTAAAGATCACCTAATATAACAAATAACTTGTTAGAAAAGCTGGACTCTCACACTGAAGACATTATGTGTTGTACATGCAATGGAGCAGAATAAATGGCAACATTTTTCATAAATGAAATATATTTTCCTTTTGAGGTTAGACCACCATTCATTTTAATTTAATCAATTTAATTAAATGGAAATAGTGGCATAATCCCTCAGGGAGTGTGTGCTTTGCTTATGAAGTATTCCATCAAAAATATTTGAAATCTGAGCATTTTTCCCTAAGTAGACGTGAAGAGCATATTTAAATATGACCTCCCAGAGCTAATGTGATTTCCTGGCTGTGTCAAAATGGCAGGTTTTGTTGAGCAGAGACAGGATGAAAACAACGGCCACAGTAAATTTATTTGCATATAAAGTTCTTTTATAATTGTATATCGTAATTTCAGATTGATTTACAGGATACTTTCTTGCCTAAATGACGCAGTAAGCATTACCTTAGGAAAATATTTTAAATTTCCTTGAGATCGATTTATTGTGGAAGAGAGGATAAAGTTCTCGGAGTACCATTTGCTTGTAATTCAGCAAATTATTATGCAATTTGGCTGCTATTTTCTATAATGATACAAAAGTCTAAAGATAACATTTTCTACTTTAGCGGTTGTTGGTTGGGATGTCAAAATTGTAATTCATGGTACTTAGAGGCTGTTAGTAAAGAGTGATGATGTTTTTAATTTTTTTTTTGCTTTAAATTCTATATAAAAATTAAAGATTTTTTTCCTAAAGAAATCTGCTTAAAGTAATCATTCAGAAGACTAAGTTTTCAAATTACTTAAACACTAAGTTAGAAAAATTTCTTTGTTCATCTCACTTATGGTTTGCAGAACAAATGAGACAAACTTTGATGCAGAGAATAGAATGAGCTCTAAAGTGAGTTTCAGGAATTGTGATGACTTCCTGATTTCATTTAACTGATCTGTATAGACTCTGAACAAAGAGAAAGAAAAATGAGAATGGAGGAGCACAAATCTCCATGTGTGGAATCCAAGTAAGTGAAACAAAGTATCCCTGACTTGTAACCCAATCTCGTCTCTCACGCCACCAAATTTTCTTTGCAAAACTTAAAAATTTTGTTCACAAGGACATGGCAAGAATAACAGATGTGGTGGAAACATTTTAGGATCATAGAAACATTTGGGATGAAATAAACTTTAGAAGGTAGCCTGACACAATTCCCCTGTCAGAGCAGGGTCAGTTTTGACACTACAAGCACTTTTTCAGGGTCGTGTGCAGTCAAATGCCATGCATATGCAGGGATGGAGATCCCACAGCTTCTCAGTACACTTTTGGATATACCTGAACTAGCCCAAGTTATTGGAAAATTCAACCAACTTTAACACATCATTTTCAGTGAAGCAGGACCCAATATGCTGAAGACACACAAATGTAATATTTTAGAAGTACTTTGCAGAAAATATGCATATTAATGTAAGTACACCTCAACACCTAGACATCTTGGGCATTATTACTGCTTTGGTTTGTGTTTGGCAATCTAATCCAGTGTGGGAAGTAATTAGCTTGCACTTATGGTGTCTGATAAAAAAAAATATAGGTAGTTAAATAACTGATACAAGAGAGTCTATCTGGTATCTCTCCTGGAGTATTGAGAAAAAACCATGCAAGCATTTGTCAAAGCGTCTTGTTTTTCAGTTGTGTGTGGCCTGGTTTTCTGTTTTTTTTCAAAAGTTTTGTGCACTGTCTTCTTTAATATGACATTTTTAATAAGAAAAAGTACCTCACACCCAAAATCCCCAAGCCTTCAGTCCCAGTAATTAAGACAATAATAATACTGTCATTGTTAGTGTAGACACAGAGCAGAAAAGAAGTGCAACCAAAGAGACTATCACAAAAGATTTTGATGAGTAAAACCAAAACTACACAAAAATAACTTATCACTGCATGGATCTCAAATGGAGAAATAGTGTCTCAACAAAGCCTGATGAAAATATGACCATATTTGACTGATGGAAATGTCTTATGATTAGGAATGATGTTTACTGTGTGTTGATTTCAGTCTGTGTTTAATCAATGCTCTAGAAAAGAGAAAGAACAGATGTTCCTTAAGGATACCAATAACATATGGGGCTGAAGTCAGAGGCAAAGAGAATTGGGACTATGAATTACATGGATGACAGTAATTCCTTTTCCCTCTTGACTACCTAGGTACTTCTCTTGCTGCTTAGCATTAGCATTTTCATACTGAGCTTCCAACTCTGTAAGACATAGCAGTCAAGTAGCAGGTTGTTAGCAGAGTAAGAAACCCCTGGAGATCCAGTCCTTGCCTTTGAGTGTTACTGTAAACTCTGCACTGAGATTTTAGTGAAGTATATTAAGACATTGTTGTGGTTTAACCCAAGACAGAAATTAAGTACCACACAGCCCCTCAGTCTCTGCCCTCCCTGACTCCTCTGGCAGGGAGGAGAATTAGAAAGAAAGGATAAAACAGCAATCAGGCCCTTTCCAGGCAATTCCTCTGAGTTTATATATTGTGCACCATAATCTGTGGTGTGGAATATCTCTTAGGCCAGTTTGGCTCTGCTGTTCTGGCTGTCGTCTCTCCCAGCTTTTTGTGCACTTCCTCACTAGCAGAGTATGGGACACTGAGAAATCCTTGACTTAGGGTTAACACAGTGCTACAACAACCAAAACATCCATGTGCTATCAACATTATTCTGATACTGAATCAAAACACAACACTGCACCAGTTAATAAGAAAAAGCAACTCTGACCCAGCCAAATCCAGGACAGACACCTGCCCATAATTAGAAAGGGTGTAGCTGTGAATTCACTGTTTGAACCTGAATAAAATGTATTGATTTAAGAGGAATTCTAGATTAATTCTCTATCTACAGGTCATTTTGTGATCCTGTCTTGGGTTTCTGTAAGACACAGCATTCTTCACACAGCAAGGTAGTGTTTCTTTGTAGGGAATGTCCCTGGAAGACAGGATTGTTTGAGTGTCTCTCTTAACTTATTACCCAGCGTAGGTTTTATTTTTCAGCACTCCTTTAGACTGTGTCTACATAATTAACTTGTTTGGATCATTTTGTGTTTACTGTTTTCAAAGAATTATTACTAATTTCTCTAGATTTGTCCACTTAAAACTTGTGTCTCTGGAAATTGCAGGGGAGTGGGATGACATTTTTATGTGAAAGCTCCCATACCTCATACTAGTGCTGAGTCAACAGCTGATCATCTCTGTACATGCTTGGGACTGATAGATTTTTCAATGGGGTATTTATTTAATAGCTAGATGTGTTATTGAATTGAATTGAATTGAACAGACATATTCAGAGGGTTTAGATAAGATTTATTTTCCTGCTTTCATCAACAGAACAAAACCAACTTTCTTCTGCATGTGTGATGCTACTTTTAATTTGTAGAAAAAAATGTTGAATGGTAAGAGAGATATATTGTATTAAATAACTTCTGCTTCAAGGGTATTTCACTATATTTTTACTTTTTAAATTTATTTTTTCTTTACATTAACTGAAGATTTTGTTGCGCTATCAAATTGTTTGCCTAATATAATACATTTAGAACAGCTTCTGAATGTTAGTGTCTTTAAACATACAACACAAAATATCTAAATATGAATTCCTCATCCAATAAGCTTAATTAAGCATAATCTTGAATATTAGTGTGAAAAAATTGCTTAAACAATATACCCTCACATCTTTGAATTAATTATATGCTCTGTGTGTACTTAGCCTGTTCAATCTATGGAAATTAATTTTTTTCTTTACTTAGGCTTTCTGAATGATACACATATTAGTATAATGGGTGTCAT
>NW_005054513.1:411373-435654 GCF_000277835.1 Geospiza fortis
AAATTCTGCATATTATTCCACTTTCTTGTTTTGAAGTAGGATTTTTCTCACTGGGGAAGGCTTTACGATATATTGTAATTAAATATAAATGCATTTAGTTCTTATTCATGGTTCATATTTATCAAATTATAATTTTAAAACATATCTGAAAAATAACAAATCCTCCCACGCCGTTCCCCTTGTTTAAACCCAGGGGAAGAAATAAAAATAGTTCTAAGCAAAGTTCCAAGGAGGGTTAGAAGACAAACTTGTTAGACACATCAAAGACTGTTAAATTGCATTACAAGACCAAAAAACATAAGATGATCATTTGTTGTGGAGAAAATTCTGTCACAGTTCTCGAGAGACATCATCTGCTCTTTCCATCTGCTCATCTTTGCACAGCTTGGCCCTTGCTCCTGAAATGTGACTTGTGAAACCACAGACCTGTTCAGTGGTGCTTTTTTCCCCCACTATGCAACCAGCTAAAAAGGGTTTTGAAGTAATTGCAGGGCTCTGCAGTGATGCCTGAGCTGGCTCTGAAGGGATTAACTGTGGCTTTGGGAACATAATAGCTGTGCAGGCATTGAGGTACCCCAGCAACACATGAACTCCTCAGCTCAAGGATGCTAATTAAACTCGTAGAGAAACAGTGCTAATTAGTCTGCATGGAATGACGTCGTATGACTTCTTCTGGGACCTGACATTCAATTATACGTATGGTGTGGCTCTTTTGTCACACCAGGTTTTTCATGTTTCTCTCTAGAGTGGCAAAGACAACCTTACAGATTTACCACATCCTCCTCATACTTTCTAGACTTTAATTCTTTTTTCTTTTTTTTTTATGTAATTCTCAGACACATCCCAACATGCTGTGTGCCCTTCTTGGTTTTCACTTGGGTCTGTTATTTCACTGCAAAAAAAAATCGTAATTTTATCATGATCCTGGTTGTTTTCTGTGTTTCTTCATCAGGTGAGCACCATCTAATGCTCTGAAGACAACTGCTCATTTTTTTTCACCAATGAAAGGAGAAAAATTATTGGAAAAACTAATGGGCAATACATTGCTGCTTCCTAAGAAGGATAATACTGCAGGGAGAGCCTGAAGTCTTAAAAGATGAAGCAATCTTAACTAAAATGAGGAAAAATAATTTTTACCAGATCTTGAGCTTTGGCATGTTCACCTTGCATACTATGTGAAAACATTTGCTTGAATCAAGCTGTTTCTGTGTGTCACCTGAACAAATAGAACACAAAGGAAAACTTAGAAGCTACTGTCTCGTCTAAGTCAGTAGAACAGAATTCCTTAAAGATCTGGAAGTGTTTATGAAATTCAGACTCACATTTAAGTTAATGGAGACTATTCTGCAAGATTAATAGAGGTTTTTACCATTTTGCAAAGGACAACAGTGACAATTGCAGACAAACCTGCTGGGTTGTTTAAGCAGGAGCATTGTCCTAGGCAGATAAAGGATCATTCCCCTTTATTTGGCCATGCTTGAAGTGCTGTGTTCATTTCTGGGTTTCTCATGGCAGTAGAGACCTGGACGTACTGCAGAGAATCCAGGAAGGGCACTGAGATGGCTGAGGGCCTGGAACTGCTCACATAAAAGGAACAGCTGAGAGAGCTGGGACTGTTGATCCCAAAGGGAAGGCTCAGGGAGGGTACTATAAATGTATATAAACACCTGAAGGGAGAGTGCAAGCAAAGACTCATCCAGGCTCTTTTCAGCAGTGCTCAGTGACAGAACAAGAGAAAAAGAACACAAAAACAGGAACCTCAGTCTGGATACAAGGAGAGCCTTTCTGACTGAGAGGATGACTGAACACAGGCACAGGTTGCCCAGAGAGGTGGTAATTTCCCTCCTTGGACATATTCAAAAGCCATTTGGATGTGGTCCAGGGCAACTGGCTGTAGGTGGCCCTGCTTGAGCAGAGGGTGACCTTCAAAGCTCACTTTCAACCTCAACCATTTTCTGATACTGTGAAATTATGACCTTATAGTAGTAAATTCACATTTGCCTATCTAAAAAAAAAATAGAGATTAAATCTAATTATTATTCTGCTGCCATTAATCTTTCTGGCTGACAAAAGCTCTTAAAACTTATGAATGGCACCACAATTTTATCAGAAATAACGAATAACACATAATCAGGGTGGAGGGGAAAGGGCTGCACAAACGCAAGTTTCATATCTCAGCTGTGTTGTTACTTTCATCACACAGAAGAGATGAATTAACACAAAAAGTATAAAAAGTCTCCCAGTAGCAGCAGTTTTCTCTTTAGGAAACAGTTATGAATGACAATGTCAGACATATTGCTACAAAGAGAGCCTCAAGCCTTAACATGAGTGATCCTATAAAGTTTTCCCTTCCAAGGTGTTTCTCTGGAAAAATATCATTTAGTTATATTGTGTTAAAGGAAACAAACCTGAATATAAACATGCCATGTTGCTTTGAAACTCACATATGAAGAAATATTCTTTCACCTCAGTTTGTCATATTTGTTCAGGGTTAGATCAGTATCTGCCATATTGACTTCTCAAAGTGGTTCTATTCTGTTTTAACTCTTCTTATACCTAAAATTTCATTAAATCCATAATTTTATTGAAATGAATCCCTGTCCATGGCAGAGGGGTTGAAACTAGGTGATCTTTAAGGTCCCTCCCAACACAGGCAATTCTTTGATGTAGGAACATGAAAGACAAAAGAAATATTCTCATTTTTGCTTTTTAAATCTTTGTATATTGCATTTTAACTGAGAATATTATCTTTAGATTGATTTTTTTTACTCCAGTATAAGATTATGTTCATAATTTCTTCATGTCAACTTTCTTAATTAACAATTCATGCTTCAAGTTCCTTCTCATTTGTCAAAATTATAATTCTAGGAAAATATATCTTAAAATATCTTTACTATCTTTAGTATTTCTTATTCTTCTGACAAAATTTTAGTGCAGTTTTTATTATTTTTTTAGCCAGGTGATAGTCCACTAAGTTATTTTGTGGCTGAACAAAATCCATTAATTGAGTCAATGACAGAGTTTTGAAAGTAGGAGGGATATTGTTTCTAGTGAATGAATCAAACTTGTATGGTTGTCAATTTGTTCCAGAATTTTCTTTGTCTCCCTAGGCTGTACTTTCTTCTTTATTGCATCACTTAACTCTACTGGGCAGTTCTAATCATGACTGTTTTGTCTTGATTTACAGGATACAAATATCCTCATCTGGAGTGTACTTAAAACCAAAAATAAAAAATCATAAATCAATATCAATTAATAGTTTATGCTACAGTATATAATGAGAAAAAATTGACTTCTTACTGGGAATTGCTAAACATTGTGACAAATGTTCTGCATAAAAAATTCCTTTTATCAGCATGACATTGGCATAAAAAATCAAAACAATTTCATTATTTCATCAAAATCCTCACAAGACATTTATGGATGTTGTGCTGATATATAAGCTGGGTTAAAAAAAATGTCCTGTATATATTTTTGGAAATATAGAATAATATAGATTGCTAATCTCTATTAATAGATAAAACTCCTGAATATATGCTTAACTTATTGTATATCTTATGACATCTTTATGAACAGTTATTTTTCTGAATCAGGTTCCATATAGAGTGTACATTTTTTCATATATTAGTTCTCACCAAGCTGAAAAGTAATTGCTTAGTTTAACAAGATTTAAAAATGTGATATTTGTGTGTAGAACAAGGATTTTACATGATTTAGATTTTAAACAGGAGATGGTAAATAAACATATTCTAAATCCTAAAAAAAGTTGGAAAAAATCTTTAAAATCATTTAACAGTAGGAGATGTGGGTGGGCATACTCTCAGGCCTATTCTGTCAACTCTACTTGCCACAAAGCATTTATTAGTTTCAGGTTAAGAGGGCTGACTCTGATATAGTTGTCCTTTGAATTGCTTCCTTGTGCTCTCCATTTGATACAATAACATTAATGTATATTTATCAGTTAGTACTTTTTAATGGAATTTACATGAGTTTTAGGTCATTGTTTTATCGGCTGTCACTGATCACCATTTTTTAAATCAACAGATTTAGAAAGAAATATTTACGTATTCCCTTCTCCTAACCAAATGTGCAGGAGAAGCAAAGAAATGAAGTGCAGATTTCTTATAATCTATATTTTACGGTGTTGATAGAAAGAAAATGCTTCCAAAAGGTCTGGATATGGTCCTGAATTCCAGGTATAGTGGTCCTCACTTTCCAGATGGAACTAAATATCTGATTATTCTTGTGGGAGGGAGCCACTGAAGCCATTTTGCCAGGCACATCCTACTGTAAGTGAACAGAGAATGATCTGGGCCATTATATCACATTTGAAGTGTCAGGTGAGGAGACAGGAAACTGCTTAATTTTTTTTGGTCCACGCCCTCAAAAAACTCTGAACTCTCCCTTTGGAACATTGAGTGTGTTTCTGAAAAGAATTTGCCGTGGTATATTAAGGTGAAAACGCTTACGACATATTAATTTAAAGAATGTCTGAAACCTATGAAATTAAAATTATGACATTTGCTAAACAATTTCCTGCACTTTCATAAGTAAATTGTTCAAAATTTAGGTATATAAGAATATAAATATACTTAAATATAAGTGTATATATGTGTATATATCTACCAGTATACATACATACATACATACATATATATGTACACATAAAATATGCAAGTTTATATAAACATAAGTATAAAAATATAAGTATTTGATAAGCAAATTGCTTTAAAAACTCCCAATAAAAACAGAGTTTGTTAGGAGATACTAAGCATATGGATTTACTATCATTTAAAGATTATATTTGAGACATGAAATTTTATATTTTCAAAATAAAGGAAAAGTGATCTATTGTGAAGGATTTTACTGGATGTAGTCTTTAAGTTCAGAAAAAAAATGGACTGCTAAAAAATGATAATGAAAATTTGATGCTGTTTTCAATTTCCAACAGAGTGTGAGAACAACAATACACATTTGGGTTTTTTCCTCATTTTTGTCCTTTGCCTTTCCTGTGGTGGCACATTTGTGCCTTGTTATGTTTGAGCCTTTAAATTTCTCTTCAGTATTTGTATCCTGCTGATAAATTTTTATCCATCTACGTGGTTAAAATGATAAATAGCTAAATCCTGACATTAAAAAAAAATGAGGCTATGTTTTTGATTTCTGTGTACAGTGCAGTGTAATTTAGCCCCTGAAATCAGAAAGTGGATATATGCAAGTCATGATTTATGGCTGTCAAGACATACTGGGAAGGTGTCTCACATGTATAGGCAGCCTGGGTTATTTTCAGGCATTTCAACATATTTTCTGCAACCTTGTTCCTGTACTAATCTAAAAAAGAAATTAAGAAAATCAATGGTGGAGTGTTTTGTCATAAAGAGTTTTTGAAAGTTTTGATCTTTCATAAAGATCACTCTAAATTGCAAATTAAAATTTTGCTACTTTTTAAGTAAAAACATTCAGGTTTTATGCTGTACAAGATAAATATTTATTCCCCTCTTCAGTCAAGGTTCTAAGCAGAGTTCCAGAGACATCATAACAAGTTACATGCACTGGACACCCAAAAGTTTCTTTTGTCCTTATAGTGCAGCACACTTTGCTCTTGTTTGGATGTATTTTTCATTTCAGAACAAATGACTAGAGTCAAGGTAGTCTTTCAGGCTTGTTTACTTCTCTCTCATTTTTTGCAGCGCAGCAAACAAAGTTCCAGTGATGGGAATCATCCACATGAGTCAAGGTTATATACGTGGTGAGCAGTGTGGGGAGCTGAGAGGAAGAATGATAATTGCAAATAGAGAAAAGGGAAACACCCTCCTCTTCCTATCTGCAGTCAGTAGAAGAGTGTGGAGAGAAAATTAATGCTTGCACAGGAACTGAGCGGGAGGCTAATTGAGATATAACAATTCACTGGGAAATTAATTGGACTAACACTGATTTGTATTTTAGTATTTGATGTGGCAGCATCAAATCATTTTACTATTTGATGTGGCAGCATCATCTGAAGTTGCCACATCACCCCAAATAATGGTGAAACGTAATTATTCCAATGGAACATGGGTTATGACCTCAGTTATTTTCTGGAAAGCACACTGGTTATGGCAGGGTCAATTTGTTGTGCCAGTCAGGAAAGCAGCAGCTGTCAAATTTTGCAACATGAAATACTCAGCCTCAGTTAATTAACATCACTGGCTTAAATCATGACAAATTATCATTCAAATTTTGCCAAATTCAAGCACTATAGAAGGTTAATGAAAATATAAACAATGGCATACAAGAGATATTTGTATAATCTGGCTGCATATGTGTGCTTGCAGAGTATGTAGGACTGCACAGATTGTTCTGTGTGCAGTCAGCCCTGGTTACCCTATGCCCATCTCTTCAAGCTTTGGACTAAAAGGCAATGACCCAATTGAGGGCTAGTGCAGAAGAATTGTTTTCTTATGTATTTCTGTCCTGCTCTGTCCTGCTCTACTCCTTTCCTGCTTTGTTATACTCATCCCCTTATGCTGCAGTGCTTGCACACTGTACCCAGCACAAGAAAAATGCAACACGCAGAGAAACTTTATGAGGAATAGAAGGTTCTGGATGGATCCCACTGGGACCATGTGAAAGCCACTGCTCCTCCCTGATCAGTTTAATTACTGTTTGATAAATCACGTGTGCTTATTGGACATATGAGGAAAATTGGATTAATAGTCTATATTTCTGTGCAAATGCCATTTAAGTTATTTTCTTGTACACTTTTTCACCCAATGCAATTCTACAGAGAGTGAGAGCTATAGATGAGAAACCATATAATCCTCATTCTTTCTTCTATAGTACAAATAATTCTTTTAAGTTGCTCCATGCTTTGCACCATGAAATAATTGAAGAATGAAATTGTGGCTTTAAATCTGACATTTCACTGCAAGACCACATTTTATCAGCACTTTCTGAAACTGAATGTATTTTAGTATGACCATCTGTAACAGGAGGATCTCTTTTCTATCACAGCTCCTGAGCAAGGTTACAAGAGAAATTCTGACACACAGATCTATACACTCCTTATCTTCTGTCTCCTCTACTGCAATCAGTTCAGATAAGCAACAGGTCTTCAACTTTATATGTTGATTTTTACCTTTCATGTTCACTTCCCTTCCTTCCTGTGCTCCATATCAAACCTCTTGCATCTCAAAGGTCATTTGGTAGGCCAGCCATAAAGCCTTCTGTAGTAACTAGCTAAATCAATTTTTCCCACTGACTGTAAGTCACAGTCAGTTGTATTGCATCTCAGAATACTCTTTAATGTTATTCTTTTGAAAACACAAAATGTTTAACTAAGTTTGATTTGGCGCTCACCTACATTGACATTTTAGCTACTCAGGCACATCTGTGTCTGAGAAAATACAAAGAAAATAATGGCTTTCATCTCCACTGCATATTAGAAAAAAGATTTTATTCTTTTTTTGTGTTTACATATAGTTATTGTCCCTAAAGGTCCAATAAGTGCACAACTGGCCTTTTTAGTATACAAATATGAAGAAGGCTCAAAATTGATGTTCACCAGATAGGCAAATCAGTATTTAATAATGAATTCCCTAATCAACAATATTTTCTTTATAAAAACATGACTAAGAACATGAGTATTCACCTTGGTCCTGTTAAATCATTCTACTTTATGAGTGTCTGTGGTAAGGTTTATACAGTAATACTACTGATGTGAGCCTGAGTTCTGCTGACCTCAGATCATCCTCTCAAAGGTCCCAGTAGATCAGGCTGGGGCTAGTGTGAGAGAGTCAGGGCAACTCTGTCAAAAAGGATTGCTTAATATTATCTTGTGCAAAGCACTGTAATAAAATAATACATAATAATAAAACTAAAAGAAACATTCCAGATTTTATAGCTCAGACTTGTTCACAGTGGTGTCTTAGCTACTTTATGGCTGAGATAGGGAAGAATGGCTTTGAATACTTCCCCATGGAACAAATGAATTTATTTAATTTTGGTGGAGAACTACTTTCTTTCTCTGCTTATGCTTCTTTCTGTCTTCCTTGGATTAAAAAAACGTCTCAGGCTTTTGAAATCAATTAATATTTAATAAATCATGAAGCAAACCCTTTATACATAAAGCTAATATGAGGGAAAAGACCTTGATTTCAGCAGGTAGGTACTCCCATTTCCCAAACTGCAAAAGTGATCCATACAAAAACATTCATAACCTTTCCTTTTTAATAAGCTAAAGACCCAAAGGATGTCTTTATTTTTTAAGGTGCTATTTCAAGTAATATAGACAGGCACACTGACTGTGTTTAGCAATAGAGTTGGTTACTTGGTTTTACTTTTTATGTTGCTCCTTTAATTTCTCTCGTTGAATAAAAAAGTATCATCTGCCAAACAAAGAAAATGGTTGAGCTCAGATATTTGCTTGAGGTGCACTTTGTAGCACAGCAGTAAGTACAACTTGTCCTGTGGACTGGCTGAGAGAGTTCATACTTGATGTAACTGGAAGGAAAAAAAGGATGAAGAAAAATTAGTTTGTGCTGCTGCTACGCAAACAGAGTTGAGAGCTGTTGTAACTTCATGTAAGATAAAAGCATAGAGCTGAATATTTTGAATTGCTATTGTTAATTGTTTAGTAGCAGAACCAAGGCTGTAAGATCTTATGCTTTTTTTTCCTCTAGTGACAATTCTGTTTCTGCAGAGGGTTCACAGTGACAGTATGGAGAACTGTAGTTTTGGTGGGGAGAATGTGATTTGCTTCTTATTTTATTTCATCTGGATGAGATAGCAAAGGATATAAAAACCACATTGACATGTTGTTCAATAAAAGCTAATTGTGACTTGGAGAGTCTGACAGATTTTTGCCTTTTAAAAAAGTTAGATCTTGCTAAAATTTGCACTCAGGAACGAGACTTGCAAAATGTAAACAAACTTGCAGATTCAGCCCACTGAGGGTTGCAGATGTTTGATGTTTTTCAGGTATTAAGTTGGCCTTGGTTTTCTACCACTTTGAACTTCCATTCTCATGCTTTGGCTATTTCCTGGCCTTTCAAGCTTTCTCTTTGTTTTGGATACTTGTCTTCTGTTTTAAAACTTTCCTTTTGATACTTCTTCAGGTCTACTTGAAAGAGTGGTTTCTTTGAATCTTTTGACCAACTAAACTGAGTTTTCATCCCCACTTATCTTTAGTAAGCTATTCTTTGATAGGCTTTCACTCTGGCTCCAGAGACTGTTTCTCTCTTTTTCATTCATTTCATGCTGGTGAAGAAGTTGCTTTCTGAGTGCACATCGCCTTAAGCCGTTGTGAAACGGATAGAGCCAGCAAAATAGTATCTGTTTGTTGAAAATCATGCTCAGTAAACCACAGTTTTCTTTTTTCCTATATTTTTTTTAATTCCAGGAAGAACAAAGGTATATCTTTTCATTTTCTGAGGAAGAGCAGAAAAAAGATACACATTTTTAGAATTTATTTTTAAATTCAATAAAAGCTCTCCTAGTCTATCTTTTGTTACTGTTGAAGACATTGCTAAACATGAAACCAGCCACTAGAGCTGCTGTGTTTGTACTGTGCCCTTCCTTTGACAGTAGTAGCTGAATTTACTGGTCTAGCTTTTAGAATTAAAGTGTTTTCTCCCATTTAAAATACTTGATTTTTTCATCAGATCTCTGTGGCAAGGAAAAAAAAAAACTGGATAAGGAAGTAGTACAGAATGCTGTTGGAGAATATTTAAAGACTTCAACATCAGGAGAATGGCATTGCTGTGCAACTAAATAACAGATATACCTTTCCAAACTGGGTATGAGGAATTTAATCATTGATATATCATGTCTAATTTTAGTGTAAATTTCATCAGTGTAAGCAAATATAAATTATGCCAGCTGTGAATTATCAAACTGATGAAAAAATCACAGTATTCTGACTTTGAATGACTGAATTTAAAGTAATTTCAATATTGTTGTCTGCTTACTGGCTAACAAGTGACAAAGTACCTCTTAAATTTTAAACAGTAAGTTAATTTCTATTTACTTGTCTGTTCTACCTTCACCAGTTCCGTTGAATAAATAGCATTATTTCTGACATACTTCATATAAAACATTTGACTCACTTTTTTGTTGTAATTCTATTTATCCACTTGTATTTATAATGCCTCTTATGCTAAAACTTTTCTATAATAAGCAGGGGACATTGTGGATTAAAATCTCACCATCATATATACTAGATTGCCTGTATTAAATAAAGCAAATTCTTATAGATCGCCTGTGTTAAATAAAGCAAATTCTTATAGAATATATTGCAGGAAAATAAAAAATCCATATGTATTACTTAGCCCTTCAATGTTCAAATATACACTGAAAAATGTACAATGTACAAGAAAAAAAAAAAGAAAAATATTTTTTACTTGTTTCTGTGTTTAAATTCTCTTGGTACTCAAAAACCACCACAGACAATGTAACAATAATTATTTCTTTTACAAAATTATTTAAGAAACCATTGAACTTCTGGGATCACTGAGTTGAAGCCTTCAAATATTGTGGGCAGAAACAGTTCTGAAGCTGTCATCCCCATCAATTTCCTCAGTGCTAGATTTGATAGGCAAAGAATAAACATAAAAACACCTGTAAATAAAATGTTGTCTCATAGAGAAACATGCCAGGTGTTCCATCTCCTCCCTCCTCTATCTGTTGACAACTGAAAGAAAAAAAGAGAACTGAAATTTGGATTTGATGAAGAGTCTAGATAGTTGTGTTAAAATAGGCAGGAGAGTATTGAAATGTCTAATTAAAAAAATAAGGAATATTTTTAAAAATCTAGCTGGGTTGGAACCCAGTGCTGGAAGAAAATGTGACGAGAAATGGGCAGATGTGTGGGAGAGGTAGCACTGAAAGGGATTTGGTTGTGAAAACAAAACACAGGAAGCATGCAAATAAACAGGAAAGCAGATAAAATGGAATGGATTCATAACTGTATGGATGGGAACTAAGCTTGGAACCTCTGAGGTGACTCCACAGAGGAAGAACATGGGTACACAATCACTAAGAATCATATTTGACAAAGGAGTTAGAGAAAAAAAATTCTCTCACAAATTTTGAAAGAAAGAAGTAGATTTGACTCACAGCTAGAGGTTGGATATAGAAACTGGTGGTGACACCATGTGCAGTGAGCAATTTAAAAAACATCTTCCAGAATGAGCATAAAATGATAGATTTTCTCCGTTAAATTCCACTTTTGTGTCTGAAAAAATAATCTTTTAATTTCAAGGGCACAATGCAAATGGAATGTGAGGCTGAAATACACCTTTCTTTCAAAGAAATTAATCTTTCTTCCTTTGGTTGATTGGTTGGTTGGTTGGTTGATTTTTGCTGGTATGCTTTCTTCCAGCAAAAGAATTTCACGTACTTATAAATTTAGTGTCGGAAAATTTAAAGGAAACACAGGGACTTTCATAATACTGAAAGCAAAGTAGAACAAGCATATCCCAGATCTGAGTTGTCTTAGTTATCTTTTGCATGTGTTGAGCCTGCAAGAAAGTCAGCAAAATCTTTCAAAAATTATCTATTTTCATTTAGTCACATAATGTTCTAAGGCCCTAAAGGAAGAGGAACAAATAGAAAGGACAGCTAGTAAAATCCAATATTTTTCATTTTAAAGTTCACTGCGGTTCATTTTAGAGACAAGCAAAAGACAAGCAGGTATAGGAATAATATACTGCATCAAAATGTTGTTGCTTGCTCTGAAGCAACCAGAAACAAGTTTTAAATGTGCTTCTTTACTGGTATTTTCAGACATATGTATAAGAATAGCATGCATCCTTCTCACCTTATGAATGCTGAACTTATTGTAAACTTTGCAGTGTGTGCAATATTAAGATGTACAAGTTCTGACAGAAATGTGCATAATCTGTGCGTGTTTATCAAAATATCTGTATGATCATGTATGGCCTGGGAGCTTTAAAAGAATCATTTTCTCTTTGAACTCCTCAAACAAATACATACTGTTCTTTAAAACATCTGAAACAGGCAATTTTGACTATTCATATTTAGCTGAGACTTCAAAATCACTGCAGTCTCTGCTGTCATATTGCTGACAAAATGAGAAAATCATACGTCTGAAAGTTCTGACTGAAGTAAAACCTATGATGTGAGAAGGGGTCACTCAGTATTGCCATTTAAAGCAAAATCAATCAGCTCAATATTTGTCATGCATCTCTTCTTAAAATATTGCACCCATACTCATCCTGAGGAAGGAGATACCAGATCCCTGTAAGACAAAGGGTTCTTGTGGTGTTTCCATTGTGCTCTGAGTTGAAGAGTCCTGAAAGTCAAATCATGGCTAAACAGGCACAAATTCACCTGAACTGGCCCATAATTATTTAAACTATTCAATCACTAATTTGATAGCAACGGAAAGAATTTTAGTTAGTAAATTATTTAATAAGAAGTTGTTGCATAGTTATTTGGGCATACAACAGGTAGACAATATTTTATAAGTCCTTAAACGGATTGCTATCTGATCTTATGCGCTTTTTTCAAAACATATGTGTTTTGAAAAATGTTATTCACAAATTTTTCTTAGTGTTTTGGAAGCTTAAATTCATCTGAGATGCTAGAGATAACTGAAAATACCTGAACTGAACCCAGTATTTTCTTTCCAAATTAGATTACGTTATTTAAATATTTGGTCATCAAAGATTTTAATCTTCTATTGGTACCATTTAAGCTTCCATTTTTTGGTTTAAACTATGACTGTCTTTGATATGTCTTTTATGACTGTATTCTGTTTTTCTCTGTTATTCCAAGAGATGTTTTCTGCAGAGTTCATTTAATTAAGGTGCAGATGTTTTACTTTGTAAGACTTCGGAGCTCAGCACAGTGGGTATTAGCGTGCAGCTCTTAACCAAATATTTCATAAATTTGCATATCTAAAGAATTATTCTCTACTCATATCTGACTTCTAAAGTTAATTCATCCATGATCTTAAAAACACACTGAGAATATCTGCAGATGAGGGATGTTAGGTTAGCATTGTATTCTTCAGTTAGCATTAAACTGTGAAGCTTCAGTATTGGAGCTCCATATGTTAGGAATCAAGGGAGCCTCTTCTAAATAAATATGTGCAATAAGTGCATTAAAGAGTTTGACAAAGTATTCTGTGATTTATAATCTTATGTTGATAGGAGGGATAAGCCAATTTTCTGATTAATTTTTCTCAGGTTATTTGAAAGCCCTGTAGCAATGCAAATCTGTGCAATGCTTCATAATATATTAAGAATATGACATTTTTAATCTTCACTTTAGGGAGTCATCAAAATTTAGGACTTAGTTAATGTGACAGGATTTGTATTGCTGTTCTGAAAGTATTCAAGACCAGATGCAATTATGCTTCTTTGTGATATTTACCAAGGCACATCCTCACAAATTACTCTCAGCTCCTTTAGCAAAACAAATTGTGTTTTTCTGCCAGTTGGGACTGTTGTCGATAAGGCACTGTTGTCCATGTAAGAAAGTATAAGTAAACTAAAAATATTCTAAATTATGTGCTTTTCAAAACTGCTAATTTGTGAGAGAGTTATAGTAATACTAAAAGTAGAAGTATAGAAATATAGAAATATAGCAACCTACTAGATGTGGTTCAACGTAAATTGAAGTTAAGCCAACATAGGAAATTACTTTTCTATCAGTATACTCTCTAAAATGGAGTAAAGCAATTAAATAATGTAAAAATAATAATGGAATCTTGTCATAATTGACTACCAGGTTGGAAAGGACCTCAGGGATAGCGCTGGAAATAGGTTGTGCAAATAGGTAATGAAGAAACAAAAACCGAAGAAAAATGCATTAGTAGTTCATAATGCATATTTTTATTTGATTTCACGATAATTATTTAAAACACATTTGTTTTCTGCATCGCATTCTGCAGGAACAAAGTCTTCATTTCATATACTGTCAACTTTTTAATTCTAAGAGGAAATCTAGCTCTCCTCTCTTGTTCCAAAAATTAAAGTAGTTGAAGGGGGATTTGGAATTTGTTCTTGACTTCTATACTCAGGCACAAATATTATTAAAAATCCAATCAAAGCACTCAGATGGAATTTACCAGATCCTCCTATAGTCAAAATCATGGAAACTGAAGAAGAGAGTGTGCTGGCACTGGACTAGATTACATTTTAAAATTTTAGTTTAATCTCCTTTCTCATGTAATCATTTGTTGGCTGAGCTATTCAGCATATACAAAATAAGAGCCAATGAAGTGGCACCTCATGAATTCACAACCAAACTTTTTTTGGTGACATGTAGAGAATCTTAAACTATTTTACTCTGTCTCTGAAGTCTGTTCACTATTGCACTGATATTTCTCAGTAAAATTAGTCACTGAAGAGAATGAATAATCATAACCAATAGATTTTAGAAACATTTTCAAAATAAATGTATCTTAAGACTGGAATATTACATTATTCTGATGCTAAAACTGAAGAAGCTCTCCCTGAAATTCCTGAGAGTGAATCTGATATCATACGAAAATGAACTCAGAAGAGCAAGTTGTTACAAACATGTAAATAATTTGGAAGTCTTCACTTGGGGGTTAAAGATCAGCAATAGAAACATTTTTTTTCCTATCTCTGATTGTTTTGTCTCTCATTAGGAAATAGGTTTTCAGAGTATTATCAAATAAACTGATCTATTTCCCCCCTAAAATTTCTTCAGATTTCCTCCTTTGTACCTAGAACTAGAGTGCTGTGATTTTGGTTGCTCTCTAATCAGAGTTCTTTATGTGTTCCTGACTAATATTGAAAACTTACCCTAGCTAAAAAGAGAGTCTAATTGTTTAATGTTTCAATTATTATTCATATATCTACAATGCTTTGCCCTTATAATTGGTACTTACACATACTTATTTATTTTCATGTATTTTTGCAGAATTTTTCTTCTTGGGACAAATAATTCTGTACTTATTTCCTAATGTGTAGTGATGGTGGTTTGCTGAAATTTACTTTGATATTGTAAACTATTTATTTGGATTCAAATCTTAAGTAATCTTTTCTGAGAAAAGAGGTGGAAGCCTATTTTAATCATTTTAATTGGATGAAAATTCAGATAACTTGCTGTAAATGCAAAGCTTGAATTTTACTTTTGGTCTCTATTATGAAAACAATGGACTCCATAAATTTCCATATTTTAATAGCCATTGTTTCATGCATAAATGACACATGCTTCATTATAAACAACAATTTTCATAGGAATTTGTCATTAAAGCAGCCAGATTACTAAAAATAATTTTTTACCCTAGCAAAAGAGGCAAGGAACAAATGGTGAATTTTGATGTTGATGATGGATGAATAAGTGACAACTAATGTTTCATTCAGTAGACTGAGTTGTCATTATAAACATAGTTATTTATCTTTGAAATATTTATTTATTCATGAAAGATCCATTATTAAAAGGATAACTGTTTATGAGTTTGGACTGATTTTAGAAAACAATTTCAAATGAAATAAAATGGAAATAAGGAAATGGGATTTTTGTTTTTATATGGAGTAGACAACAGCTGTTTGCCTGATTAGCATTGTGGTTTTGGAGTGTAGTTTATTCTCCATTGTTTGCAGTGAAATACTCTGTGATTTTTTTTCTATGTTCTGGCCTAACTATGATTGCAATTTAATGTATCCATTTTCAATCAATATTTTCAGATAATGGCAGGACAGAATAAGACATCAACCCACCAGAGAACAGAGTTCCAACTGAAAGTCATCTCGGCAAGTGGAAGGTCATTGTGGGGAAAAATGGGGTCTACACTCATATTTCTTCATTTTGGTAGAAATAACAAATGAAAGGAGCGACAGACTAAGTTCTGATAAAAATAAAGACATTACAGTGGACACACATAAGGTATTCCACACTCTCCCCAAACAGGCCAAGTCCCTGCTGGGACATATAAATAAGTTTTTCCAACAAGAAAAATGACAATAACCAAAAGCACCAAAAACCCACAACAAACAATGAAATTCCAAGCCCCAATCTTTTAGCAATCTTAATTGTCCAAAGAGATACATAAAATCAACTTTTCAAAAAATGATGCAATTTAGTCCAAATACAAGAGGATTTAGAAATTATTAATAGCAATATAAAAGTTGCATGAGCTAATAGATACAAAAATCCCTAGAGTAAAAATAAAAAATTAAGTCTAGAAAAAAAATTATATTTTATAAGATGAAAAAAGTCTTTCTTTTACTTTATCAGAAATAAATTATATTAAATACCACTTAAAACATATGTTCCAATCACATAAGGATATATTTGAAACTTCTGAATACAGTTGAGCAACAGTTAGAACCCAAAGGGGAATTTGGTTTTACTTTTTGCCACCAAACAAAGTAATTTTGCTCATATCCACATGCCTTTTGTTTAAATAGCTGTCTTTCTCTAGCAAATTATGAAAAAATACTTTATACTGAGTATGTTCCTAATATTTGTATAAGATTTCATATCAATGACTGGTGGCTTGAAGGAACTTGCCATTTGAGTTACTGGTCTCTTCTGACATTCGCTCCTCTCTTTTGCTCTTCCTGGACACTTGTTAATATATTGGTTTGTTCTTTAGTGATAGTATTGTTTTGGTGCTCTAATCATGAACTATTTTATAGGTGTAAATAAGCCCAGAGCAAATAACATTTCCTGTACTAAGGGTTCACAGTCTATAAACATAATTCTGAGACTTTCACACATTGTTCCCTCTTCTTTCTTATTGTTTTTCCTTCTGTCTTTTCTTTTTCACTTATTTTTTTCTAATGTATTCTTGGGGAGTTGAGGTGACAAACAGAAGATTATTTTGGGGTTTTCTTTTTCAGTTTGAATATAAAACTTTTGTCTTGACTGATTTATTAAAAGGGAATAGACCAGTCATGAATACTATGACAACAGACCTTGACAGTGTTTAAACACTTGCAGTAAGAGACAAATAAAGTTTTATTTCAGAAACTAAATTTACAGGAAATCTAGGTTAACCCTCAATGCAGTAGCTAAGCAGTTTTGGTGTCTGGTACAGTCAAGTTTTGGGTTTTCACATCTGAATCGCACAATATGTGGGGTTTTTATTATCTGATAGCTCTATTTGCACCAATGCTATAAAAAGATCACCTGCATCATGGTAAACTCCTCAAATATCAGGGAACTCATTTCAGCTTGACAGCACTCGATTTCTCCTGAAATGTTTTCATTGGGTGGATTTTTTTTTTTTGTAAGAAGCTGAAGTTGGTCACCGTCAGGCAGATATTTGCTCTTAGATCTGCACAAGTGATTTCACCACACAAACTATAGGCTTCCAACCTCAAAAAAGGTGTGTTTCTTTCTTTTTTTTCTTTTTTTTTTCCCTGCTTAATCAAATCCCATCAGGTTTCCTATATTTATTATGGCAAGGTAGGAAAAGATTATTCAGTCTGTTATGGTGAAGTGCAATGTTTGATTGAAGTCAGGGGAGAGGATTTAGTATCACCATCTATTTAGGCAATGGCTGTATATGATGCCAAATATGCAAGTAGATAAACAAACCATTTATCAAGATATAAGGTTTCCAGCAGCCTTAAGAAATACAGTGAAGCTGTTCCAGCTGATTTGAAAAACACATAGCTCTCCATTTTAGTAGATAGTAAATATGCTCCCTTAAAATGGTTACACTTTTAGCTCAGTGCAGTAATTTATTTTTATTTATTAATTTTTTTCATGAAAAGGAATTGACCTAAGACTTTTTTTTAATCTATTGGAAGATAATCAATGTCTGAAATTAATTCCAATTAGCTGCTGGTACTTTAAACATTTTTTGTGGTGTGCTTAAAAGTCCTCTTGTGGTCACCATTTGTAAGTATATGTTTTCAGTTTCTGAATGATGGACTATGATGTCAAGGGCACAAAAATATTGAATTTTTTAATTTTTCAGAAGTGGTCACTTATATTGCCTGTTATTTGGATCAAAGTGAGATGTAATCTAAAAAATAACACAGAAGATGGAAAATAAGAAACAGGATGTGTTGCTCATTTGCCCTTCCGGAACGTCTTTAAAATCTGATAGCCAACAAAAAAAAAAAAAAAAAAAAATAGGACATTAACAACAGGAAGAGTTCTAATGCATCTAGTGAATGTCTTAGCTTCTAGGCTTCTAGAGAAAAAGAAGTCTGCTTTATAAAATTAAAAAAAAAAAGGTAAAAACAGTGAGTAACTGTTCTTACCAATTCACTTTGTATAAGAGCCTACAGAAGAACACAGGGAGTTTTTTAATTGAATTGCAATGAAAACAAAAGGAGGGGATAAAATTCCCAAAGTTCTTCCATTTGTAAAATCCAGAAGGAGGAAAAAAAGATGTTCTTCATTTACAGGAATGAATATAAAACTGAGGGAAAAAATTCATTTTCCAAACCATGGGAAATAAAATATCATGTTGGAAATTGTAACATAAAATAAGGATTTTCTCCATAACTCTAATGATTAGAAATCACAGTAGCCAACAACCTCCATAAAAAAACCCTTCCAATCAATTTAAAAAGTCATTCTTTAATGTTTTTTGTTGTGGTTTCGTCTATAGTGTCTGTGCCAATGCAATTATTCAAATTTATGCTTCAATTTTTATCCAACTTCCTGAAAAAATAGCAATTATTGCTCTCTGGATGAATCTCAGTAATTACTATTATATATACTAATTTAATGACAATTCTTTGCAATTAATTCTTTCTCATTTTTAAAGCTGTTTTCTGCTGAGGATTTTTAAGAATACTAAAGTACCATCCCAAACTAAACCATTTTATACATTTTGAAATCCTGGCCAGATGTGCTGATTGATGGGGTTTTAATACAATTTTTCTTAGCAAGAAAAAGCCTTTGCTTGATAATTGGTGACTGCAAAGAATGTGGAACCCATTCTGATTGTAAAGACTTTCCTGGGGGGAGCTTTAAAGGGATGTAATGAGCCTTTGAAAACTGAGTAGATGGAGGAATCTTTGATGTTTGCCTATGGGGGTCTTGCTAATTTCTGAGCCAATTGAGCATCCACTTCTGAAGTCAGCCCTGTCTGAATAGGATGGGCCAGAAGGAGCAGGTGGACCTCAGAAAAAAGTTCAGTACTACAGATGGGTGCTTGAGGAGGTTGGGCCAAGAGAAGAAATAACTGTGATGATCTTCAGAAAGACAGCACTTAGATATGACATAGATACTACTGAGTTGCCAATTCTGCGGCAATTAATTTCTATACTTGATAAAACCACCTTCCTTGGCTCATCATTGCTTTTCTCCATTTCCGAACAAGGTCAGTAAAAACTTCATTTCTTTCTCCCTGGCCTCATCTTGTACCTGTAGGCACAATCCAGCATGTGGAGACCTGTTGGAAAGAAACCTTTAAAGTTTTTAAAGTTCTTTCATCTCCGATTAGCTTTGTAAATGCAGCTCAATTCAATCCCTAGAGCTCACCTGTCACCATTGCCTTTTACTTTCCACACACACTTTTCTTCATTACGAAAGATGAAGGGACTGAGAAACTTGAGAACAAATAATTGTAATCATTCCTATCTGATATTGAACATTCCAGTAGCCAATTAATATATTTTTTTTCCTTTTTTTAGCCTTATAAAATATAAGATTCTTTCTTCCTACAGTCTTACATTAACAATGAATGATAATGTTTTTAATGTCTTTTTCCTTCTCTGGAGTTTTTTCCTGTTCTTAATACCACAATTATAACACCATGGTGTTTTACTAATATGTACCATGTATAATCAAAATGTTATAGTCTAGCTCATTGATAGCAAAAGGTATATAACAAAGAAGTTTATTCTGGCTGGGGTAAAATCAAATTTTATCATAAAAGTTTTCAGGACTCATTTTCAAGTAATAAATCTCACACACTAACTGTTGAATACATTTTTAAAGATGATAGCTTAGATTATTTTTAAAAATCAGCACCTAATGCTTCCTTCCAAAATTAGTTTGTTTTCCCAGGAAGAGTAAGAAGTGCAAAATGAAACCTTTGATTTACCTAACAAAAGTGTATATCAGTATAGAGATCCATATTCCAAGTAGAAAGAATTGCCAAAAAACCAAAAAGGTAGTTAACAGTGAATAGATGATTAGAAATATGTCTGCGATTTCCCTGGATGCATCTTCAACCTTCCACACGCTTTCTCTTTTCTCACTCTACTTTTTATTTTCCTCATTATTTTGTTGGATTAACTTGCTTAGATACATCATAAGGTATATTTGCTTTAAAGAATTGCACTGAAGGATGAACTCAGCCTAACTTCCAGGCTCAAATTGCCCCCAGTTCAGGATTTTGAGTCCTATCTGTTTCCCAGATCTGGACCACCTGTTCCAGTGCCACACTGATGCCTTGGAGTGGCTACCTAGAACAGAGGCTAGACAAGATTAAGAGAATAAAAGCATGTATTTACCCACAGTCAATAATTTTTTTTCCTGATATATAACCTAAACCTGCTTTCTGTCAGTTTGAAGCCAGTCCCCCTTGTCCTGTCATTCCAGGCCATTGTAAATAGTCTCTCTCCATCTTTCCTGTGGGCTCCCTTCAGGCCCTGGAAGGCCACAATTAGGTCACCCCAAGGCCTTCTCTTTTCAGCCTGAACAATCCCAATTCTCTCAGCCTTTCCTCCCAGCAGAGCTGCTCCATCCCTCTGATCCCCTTGGTGCCTCCTCTGGCCTGGCTGCAGCAGGTCCCTGTCCTTGCTGTGCTGGGAGCCCAGAGCTGGGTGCAGCCCTGCAGGTGGGGTCTCAGCAGAGGGGCAGAGGGGCAGAATCCCCTCCCTGCCCTGCTGCCCACGGGGCTCTGCACGTCTACAAGTGATTTTGAATCAGTGTCTGGCCTGTGTGGACAGACAGGACAGTTCTGGCTGTTCTCCAACGTCCTTCTCTCCTGCTTCTCTCCAGAGCCATTAGGATATCCTGCTTTATATTGATAATGGATGGTTGAAAAAGCAGCAGATGCTCAAAGAATATTTTCTGTTTGTGTGGGAGGAGTGCCAGCTTCAAACTGGTGTATCCCATAAAATGCAAACCTGGTGTCCAAACCTGCCTGTTTTGCAACCTCACTGGCAGGGCACCCTCTCCAGACCTGACAGAAACATCGAACTCTGCTGTTCCTTGCAGAGGTATTCTGTCTTAAGAGGTAGCTGGCTACCATGAAGAAAATTAACCCTATCCTAGCCAAAATTAGCCCAGCTGAGAATGTTCTTAATACAGACTCTGATATTTTGGTTGAGAAGAAGGAGGAAGGGATAGTCCAAAAGTGTTAATACTTAGTAGGGGTTATGAACACTCAGTCTCTCTTGATAACCTTTCCAAAAATTATAATGAGTGGGATCCTTTGAGATGGTGAAAAGTTTGGATCTTGCCCCATTAAACATTAAGAATGATTACATTTCTAGAATCATAGAGTGTTTTGGGTTAGAATGGACATAAAAGAACATCCAGTTCCAAGCTCCTTGCCATGTGCAGGGATACTTTCCCCTAGACCAGGTTCCTCAGAGCAACCATTTAACCTGGCCTTGGTTCTGTACCTTGGTGAGGTCTATACTTCTGTTAGGAATAAAAATATTTCCTCAGATTAATATTATTTTAAAATATTCGTGCTGAAGCCCACCAAAGGGACAGTGTTGTAGAATTAACATTAAAAAAAATACTATAGGATCAGACTTATTCTCAGTATAAACCCAGAGCACATGTTCTGGGGAAAGAAAGCTCCAGAAGGCTCTTCCATATGTCCCTCCCTTCCATATGTCCTTTCTCCTGGTGGAACCGAGATGTGGTCAAAGGGAGGAGAAGGAGCAGGTGGACCTCAGAAAAAAGTTCAGTACTACAGATGGGTGCTTGAGGAGGTTGGGCCAAGAGAAGAAATAACTGTGATGATCTTCAGAAAGACAGCACTTAGATATGACATAGATACTACTGAGTTGCCAATTCTGCGGCAATTAATTTCTATACTTGATAAAACCACCTTCCTTGGCTCATCATTGCTTTTCTCCATTTCCGAACAAGGTCAGTAAAAACTTCATTTCTTTCTCCCTGGCCTCATCTTGTACCTGTAGGCACAATCCAGCATGTGGAGACCTGTTGGAAAGAAACCTTTAAAGTTTTTAAAGTTCTTTCATCTCTGATTAGCTTTGTAAATGCAGCTCAATTCAATCCCTAGAGCTCACCTGTCACCATTGCCTTTTACTTTCCACACACACTTTTCTTCATTACGAAAGATGAAGGGACTGAGAAACTTGAGAACAAATAATTGTAATCATTCCTATCTGATATTGAACATTCCAGTAGCCAATTAATATATTTTTTTTCCTTTTTTTAGCCTTATAAAATATAAGATTCTTTCTTCCTACAGTCTTACATTAACAATGAATGATAATGTTTTTAATGTCTTTTTCCTTCTCTGGAGTTTTTTCCTGTTCTTAATACCACAATTATAACACCATGGTGTTTTACTAATATGTACCATGTATAATCAAAATGTTATAGTCTAGCTCATTGATAGCAAAAGGTATATAACAAAGAAGTTTATTCTGGCTGGGGTAAAATCAAATTTTATCATAAAAGTTTTCAGGACTCATTTTCAAGTAATAAATCTCACACACTAACTGTTGAATACATTTTTAAAGATGATAGCTTAGATTATTTTTAAAAATCAGCACCTAATGCTTCCTTCCAAAATTAGTTTGTTTTCCCAGGAAGAGTAAGAAGTGCAAAATGAAACCTTTGATTTACCTAACAAAAGTGTATATCAGTATAGAGATCCATATTCCAAGTAGAAAGAATTGCCAAAAAACCAAAAAGGTAGTTAACAGTGAATAGATGATTAGAAATATGTCTGCGATTTCCCTGGATGCATCTTCAACCTTCCACACGCTTTCTCTTTTCTCACTCTACTTTTTATTTTCCTCATTATTTTGTTGGATTAACTTGCTTAGATACATCATAAGGTATATTTGCTTTAAAGAATTGCACTGAAGGATGAACTCAGCCTAACTTCCAGGCTCAAATTGCCCCCAGTTCAGGATTTTGAGTCCTATCTGTTTCCCAGATCTGGACCACCTGTTCCAGTGCCACACTGATGCCTTGGAGTGGCTACCTAGAACAGAGGCTAGACAAGATTAAGAGAATAAAAGCATGTATTTACCCACAGTCAATAATTTTTTTTCCTGATATATAACCTAAACCTGCTTTCTGTCAGTTTGAAGCCAGTCCCCCTTGTCCTGTCATTCCAGGCCATTGTAAATAGTCTCTCTCCATCTTTCCTGTGGGCTCCCTTCAGGCCCTGGAAGGCCACAATTAGGTCACCCCAAGGCCTTCTCTTTTCAGCCTGAACAATCCCAATTCTCTCAGCCTTTCCTCCCAGCAGAGCTGCTCCATCCCTCTGATCCCCTTGGTGCCTCCTCTGGCCTGGCTGCAGCAGGTCCCTGTCCTTGCTGTGCTGGGAGCCCAGAGCTGGGTGCAGCCCTGCAGGTGGGTGGGCTCTCAGCAGAGGGAGGGGCAGAATAGCCTCCCCTCCCTGCCCTGCTGCCCACGGGGCACGTCTACAAGTGATTTTGAATCAGTGTCTGGCCTGTGTGGACAGACAGGACAGTTCTGGCTGTTCTCCAACGTCCTTCTCTCCTGCTTCTCTCCAGAGCCATTAGGATATCCTGCTTTATATTGATAATGGATGGTTGAAAAAGCAGCAGATGCTCAAAGAATATTTTCTGTTTGTGTGGGAGGAGTGCCAGCTTCAAACTGGTGTATCCCATAAAATGCAAACCTGGTGTCCAAACCTGCCTGTTTTGCAACCTCACTGGCAGGGCACCCTCTCCAGACCTGACAGAAACATCGAACTCTGCTGTTCCTTACAGAGGTATTCTGTCTTAAGAGGTAGCTGGCTACCATGAAGAAAATTAACCCTATCCTAGCCAAAATTAGCCCAGCTGAGAATGTTCTTAATACAGACTCTGATATTTTGGTTGAGAAGAAGGAGGAAGGGATAGTCCAAAAGTGTTAATACTTAGTAGGGGTTATGAACACTCAGTCTCTCTTGATAACCTTTCCAAAAATTATAATGAGTGGGATCCTTTGAGATGGTGAAAAGTTTGGATCTTGCCCCATTAAACATTAAGAATGATTACATTTCTAGAATCATAGAGTGTTTTGGGTTAGAATGGACATAAAAGAACATCCATTTCCAAGCTCCTTGCCATGTGCAGGGATACTTTCCCCTAGACCAGGTTCCTCAGAGCAACCATTTAACCTGGCCTTGGTTCTGTACCTTGGTGAGGTCTATACTTCTG
>NW_005054513.1:437018-443895 GCF_000277835.1 Geospiza fortis
CTAAAAAGGCTTGAAGTATTTCAAACAAAAAAGTCATTAAATATAGATCCTTCAAAAAAAAAAAAATCAGCTGTCACATTGTGTTTCTGTTTATAAACTCTTTGAGAATTTATTGAATAAATCAAGATTCATAACTAGGCATTAGGTATTGAAAAAGGGTAATTGAAGTAGAAGTGGCTCAAATAAAGAGGATTCATTGAAATTCCACTCAGTACACATTGCATGATCAAAAATACAATCAAAAGGACGAGCTAAAATAAGACATGCCATAGACTAGAGAAAATGTTATGAAAATACAAAAGTTTCAAAATCTTTACCCCAAATAATGATTTTAAAAAGTAGATAGATAGACTATACAGATACCTTATCTGCCATCAAATAAATAGGAAAAAGCTTATGATTGAGTTTTTTAGTCTGATGAATGTATACTTATGATACAGTAATTTGAAAAACCTTTGTATTAGTTGTCTCTGTCCTGTGTTTTGGTTTTCAAGACCACTGAGAAAGGATTTGTTTTTCTTAATTTCACCTAACTTCACAATATCTTTTTTTATTTTTTTTTTAATACAGACCTAAAAGAATAATTTCTGTCAGTCTATGGACTAAACTCAGGTTACACAAAATAAGATGTAGCTATGCTGATACATTTATTTTGCCAGTTCCATGCAGGAACTGAGTGAAGACAGACTGTTAATTCAGTTTAATCTTCCATTTGATTTCCAGATTGGTAATTTTAGATTTCAGATACCTCATGCTCTGGAATATATATATTCAGGTTAACCCATCTGTTGCTGATATTTTGATTTGTAATTTTGGTCCATATTAAAAAATTTATTTTCAAGGAAAACAACCTGAAATTATTGTTACATAGATTTTTCAGTATGTTTTAAAGTACACTTCTCTTATAAAAGGTCAAAGAAAATTTTAAAGATGCTGAAATTCCATCAAATTTAGAAAAAAAACCCAAGCCAACAAACCAAAACAAAATCGACAAAGCCCAGTAAAATAAGTTATTTCTTTGTAGGATGGTTTCACATTCATGCCTCTGAAGAAACTGAAAGAGATTCTTTGCTCCTTGTTACCACATCCAGAAGTGCAAAGATCTTTTAAGTTACAAGAAGAAAATAATTTTGGCAAGCCATGATAAGGATACTATTCAAATTATTTTCCTGTTTTATCTTCTGTCTCAAAGAGCACTAATAATCTGAATATAATCCAACAACTGGTTGCATATTTATTGGTGGCAATCCCTTGTTTCTTCCAAAGCTTGGACTTCAAAGCAACCTTTGTGTTTGCTTTTGTAAAGTGCTTGGTCCTATAAAAAAGGAAAATATGTTCTTGTCACAAGCAGTCAAAATGAATAGTACAAATCACATACAAGCTTAAGGTTTTATTTAGTGAATTACTATTTTCAACAAGTTTTCCAGGAGATTCCTGTGAAGAGTTCGGTTGAGCAGATCAATTTATTTCGCGTAGGGCATCAGACACAATTGGTGTTGCTCGTTCAAAGTAAGCCAGTATGGCAAAAGGAACTGGGTTCAGGAAGGGGAGCAGAAGCCTTGTATAGTGGACTTTCTCATGGGACATCCAACAAAGTAGTCAAGAGCAGATGGTTGAGGGAGGGTTTTGAAAAACAACATTGAGAAATGAAATTCTGGATATAAAGCACATAATGCAACGGGCATTGTATGTGGTTTGTACCTATGAATGTTACTTTTCTAAAGCTAGTAAATACTCCTTTTAAATTTGAGGTTATTGGTTACAGCAAACAAAATGTCCCCAAGTTAAGGGACTATGTTGCATAATTAAAGCAAAATTAAGTGGCACAGGACTCCATTGATAATAGGTGTTTTTGGTTTTTTCGTAGTTGGTTCTTGACAAAAATACTTAGCCATGAATTTTTAAAATTACTGTTTGTAATTTTTTCCAATATAAGTGCTATAATTTTTTGATGTACTAGGTAGGAAGAACATCCCAATATTTTGATAAATACATATAGTTTTCCATAAAATGGCCATCTGGAATGCATTAATCAGCTTACATGAGTGTTAAATAGAAGCAATATTTCACAGTGAGTTTACAGCAAAACAAAACCTAGATCCATCCCATCCTTTTTTTCATTTAAGCATAATAATAATATTACTGTTTTGTAGTGGTCGTAGTGCTCTCATCACTTCTCTTCTCAGGGTTCATCATCAATTACACATACAAGAGAATAAAAGTCTGATTCTCATTCCAGAAACTCAAACTTCATTCAAACTACACTTTTTGAACAAGTTTTTTGAATATTTTTGACCACTACCTCATTTTTATCCAGGTGTGTACTTTCTCATTTCCAGGAGTACCCCAAACCAGAACTGACAAGAGAATACAGGAAAAGCTTTGTGGCATTGCATCATATTTGATCAGGAAGAGAATATGGCACAGGTAGTATGTTCTCAGTCTCTGTAAATCATTCAGTGCAGAAATAGCTGCTGATTCTGTGTGTGGCACACTCAGGCTGCTTGTGAAATCTGCGGAAACAGACAGGCCAGAAAAATCTCACCTAATTATAAAGAGCCATTGCTCTGTGAAGAGGGTAGTTAGGGATGGACAAATGCTTAAATAGCTTGGAAAGGCAGAGAAAATCTGCTCAGAGTTCTTAACTATTGGGCTCTTCTCTTTTTATCATTTAAGAGCACATTAATTTTTTTTTTTTTTTTTAATAGGACTTTCCCCTTTGGATAATTTCCATTCTGTAAACTGAGAACAATCATATTTGTTTATTTGTGGGCAGGCATACTATAAATAATAACTGTTTAAGGTCAGTGTCCTTCCAGCAAAGTCCATACAAAAATATTGCAAAAATCTTTTACATAATATTTATTTGTTTGTTTTAAAAAGTCTCTATGATCTATTTCCTCCCTTTCTGCTGAATACACATTTCATTAAATCTACTCTTACTGTTTTCTTCAGCAGTTTTTATACAATGAACTGGAATGTCATCTATATATTTTAACTAATAAACCTGGTTTTCTAACACTTGTTGAAGCTTCAATATTCTACTAATGCTTAAGGGCCCATATCTGAAATTATTTCTATAGTGAAGACTGATAAGGAGTGTTTAGAACTCTAATGGAATAGCCTATTGTTCTTATCAGAAAAAAATAAGCCAGTATTTTAGATGAGATAAATGAATGTAGTTCTACCAAAGTCAGTTAAAGTACATGAATTTTGTAGCTATGACCGAGGGTAAGATCCAAGTACCAGAGTACAAAACCAAACACAGCTATCAATCAAGAGTGTGACTGAAAGATAATTCTGCTTTGAGGTATAAACAATCTCTATTGCTCTATCAGATCTCACTTACCCTTCAGATTGCTATACGTCATCTGAAAAGAGAAATAAATATTTAACTCTGACAAATTTTATCAGAGATATGGATCTCATGTAAGGCAAAAAAAACCAAACTCACACAAGCAAAATCAAAAAAACCAAAACCAGTTGCAAATGAAATTGTTCCAAGACTGGAGACATTTATTTTCATTTGCTTTATCTGTATATATATACACATATGTACCAGAGAATTTGAAATTTCTGTCATGGGAATGTTTTGAAGACTGACAAAACTATATTTTGGACTGTAAAATGTTATTAAATTAATTTTTCATCAACATTTTTCTTGCTAGTTGTCACTCTATGTTATTAGTCATCATCATGATCTGAACAATTTTTTTTGCCTTTAGCAGTTAAGCTTTAAATTAGCTGTCAGGACACACCACCATGATGCCATATGGTTATCACTGGTGGCTGGGGTCCTTGGTGGTTCTTTACAAAGTTTGAGTTTGTTTGAGAGCTCATTGGTGGCAGAAGTTAAAACTGAGGTGGCATTGTCTTCCCTGAGTTTCCTTCCTGATATCTAGAGTTTGACACTATCAAAAAGAAATGCCATCTGCTCCCTGAATCTTCCATTCTTTTTTGATGCCAGTCATCCTCTGCTTCCAGCAGCATTTCCTGCCCATTTGCCCTTCATCCTTATCTTCTCTATCTTGCAGCTTTTGATTCCTTGGACACCTCATTTGTGCCACAACACCCATCCTTGTTTGCTCCTTCAGGGATCACACTGCTTATGTGCTTATGTGGCACATTTATAAATGATGCTGCCATCACAGAGGTACAAAATGCACAGTGTGGTTTGTTCCATTTCCACAGTAGGTTTTGTCGCCATCATATTTTCTGAAAAATCCTTTGCCCAGGATTCTTTGCCCAGGATTTCTTCTCCTGGGAAGCTGAGAAACCTCAGAGGAAAAAAAGAAAACAATTATTATCTGATTTGCTTCTCCCGTGTTTTGCTTCTTTGGAATGTGGTTTGGACATTGCTTACCAACAGGTCATTGTTTTATTGGAATCATGTGAATTGTTTTAATGAGCAATCACTGTCAAGCTGTGTTGGACTCTGAGGAGAGAGTCATGAGTTTCCATTATTTAGCCTTCTGTCTGCATCCTTTCTCTATTCTTTAGTATAATTTTAGTATAATATTCTTTAATATAATATGATATCATAAAATAATAAATTAGCCTTCTAAGAACATGGAGTCAGATTCATAATTTCTTCCCTATGATGGGGGACCCAGAAAATACCACAACATTAATATTCAGACTCAGAGCAAGCTGTCCTGATGAGTATATTTATAATTTACTGCTGTTTCTTTTGGATATATATATAATGGAAAGAGGTACAATACATTAAGACACCATACTGAAGAATTTTTGGAATTCTTTTAGGTTTATTTGAAATTATTTTCTGCAGCTTTGTCCAATGATAACAGTAATGTGAAAGAAGTTCTAGAAGCATGCTTCATTTTTTCTCTCTTTTGAACTCACCAATAAAAAGTTTTCAAGCACTTGTACACATTGATGAACTCCCAGTTTCAAAATTCAGAGCACAGCCAGTTATAAGGTGCTTTATATTCAGCCAGTGCTATTCAAGAAGTGTATTTTAAATCAGTCGTATCTTATCAAGGCAATTTATATTGCCCTCCTACAAGTGTGGAAATGATTTACAGAAAGTGTCTTTACCTCATAAAATAGCTAAATGAGTTTTCTGCTTCAGAAGTGCTTAAATCATGCTACTTCCTCCATTTATGAAACAATTTATGTTTTCAGACACACAAACATAATGGCATCAAAATCTGTTAATTGTGGTATCTCTTTTTGCATGCTCTTTATTTATATCCCTGTTTGGTTTAATCTTTTTTATTGTCTTTCAAAACTCTTTTTCACATTATAGCTGTATTTATTGTAGGGAGTCCTATCTACATCACTCTTACTGTTAATTACTTGTGAATTGCATGGTTTGCTATGCCTTTCAAGACTTTCCTTCCTAATGAGTGACCTTTCAGACAGAAACATTAGTGCAAATTGTAGCATATTTTTAAGCAATGTTTGCGGCAGCAGTTTTAAATTGTTATTTTGAAAAATAACTGGCTCGATACTTTTTTTTCCTTGAGTAGTAATTAGAAGATTGTAGCCTTGATGGGATACAGCCAAGAACAAAATCTGGTGGTTTCTTTTCTTGCAAATATTAATCAAATACATTATTTAACCCAGAATAAAGACAAGGATGGAAGAAATAAAGTAAATTTCCTCCCTTCCTTTCCTCTGAAGGTGGAAAACTAGAGCAGAATTTCCTAAGTTACTTTTCTAAGGCCATGTGTCCCTCCTGAGACCCACTTTGACTTTAAATGCTTTACCTATAATATAAGCTTGCAGACTTTACCGGGAAAAACTTGTGGCCTCACCAAAAAGAGGAAACTCTTTGCAGCTCTAGAATACAACTCTCAAGCACAGTGCTGTTTAACTCTCCAGTTCACTTTTCTGCGCATTGATGCTCAGAATGCCCATGTAAAAGCAAGAATCAAATAAAATATTTTAAGCCATCTGTCTTTATCTATGTCATTTATTGAACAATGTTTAGAAAAGCAGTGACTTATAAGATTTCTTAAACTTACTAGATAAACTCTGTGCATGTAGGCAGCACAAGCATCTGCATGAACTCCATTATCTCAGTGGTAAGGAAAAAGCAAAATGTTCCCTGCAAGGCGTCTGTATTAAATGATCCTAGGGCTTAAAAATATTATTTGGCAATGTTTAAATACTGTAATCATAATGCAGTAAAGGAGTGACATAAATGTTTTTGTGGCTTACAGATTAAAATTTGCTACTTCTGACTGAAGTCTTGCTTGTCAGTACTCTTCCATGTATTTTTAAAACTATGACAAATATCACTATAATTTTATCACTATTGGTCTTATTTTCCTGCTGGTTTAGGACATACAAGGTAAGGGGAAAAGTAACTTTTACTAACTCATAGAGTATGATATTGTATTTTAAGCAAGTAAAATTATGCACCCTTACATTAACACAGAAAATATAAGTTCGATAACAACCAGCAGAGAGAATTGAGGAGCATTGGATGAAATCACCTCAACCAACAATAAGTATGATACACAACAGTCAAAACAACCCAAGAGTGCAATTTAAAGAATGCTTAAAAGCATATTCTTGTGCTACCCAGTCTAAAACATAAAACATAGGTTACTAAGCTGTCTTTGTAGCATTAATTTTAATAAGCAAATCCAGGTTTCACAGAAACTGCTTTATTTAACCTTTGAGACTGAAGCAGGATAGGTTCAGAACATCCATGCCAGAAATGCAAGAGTTTGACAGGTTCAGGAATAGTCTTTCAAAACCCTTGGGAGTTCTAGTGAACTGAATGCTACATGAAACTTGCTTGGTGTCCATGATATGAGACCAGCTCTTGATTTATGTTGCAACTAGGAGAAAGAACTCTTGGGACAATGCATGGTAAAGGGAGAGAGGATGTTTTTGTAGGGAA